>NW_026057586.1:56491731-56618664 GCF_023721935.1 Panthera uncia | reverse complement strand
AAAAAAAAAAAAAAAAAAGGAGGAAATCTCTATGATCACCTCAATAGTTACAGTAAAAGTATTTCAGAATAATCAACATTTATATGTGAAAACTCTCGGGGCACCTGGGTGTCTCAGTCAGTTGAGCATCAGACTCGATTTCAGCTCAGGTCATGATCTCAGGGTCATGGGATCGAGGCCTGCATTGGGCTCTGTGCTGACTGTGGAACCTGCTTGAGATTCTCTCTCTCTCTCTCTCTCTCTCTCTTTCTCTCTCTCTCCCTCCCACTCACTCTCCCCTTCTGTCCCTCCCCCACTCACTCTCTCTTGCATTCTCTCTCTCTCTCTCTCTCTCTCTAGGAGAAGGAAGAACTTCCTCAATGTCATAAATTACTTCTACTAATGACTAGTGAGAGCTAATATCGCTCTCAATGGTGAAAGATTCACTGCTTTCCCTGGTTATGAAGAAGGCAAAGATGTCCACTCTCATCACTTCTATCCAACATTGTACTAGGGCTTCTAACCTGGGCAACAAGGCAAGAAAAAGAAATTAAAGGCTTTAAGACAGAAACAAAGAAGCAAAACTGTCTGTTTTTTTTTTTTTTTTTTTTTTTAAGATGACATGGCTGCTTATGTAGAAAATCCTATGGAATCTGCAAAAAGCTATTGGTATTAATAAGTGAGTTTAGGAAGCTCTCAAGATACAAGGTTAATAAAAATCATTTGTGTTCCTAGCAATAAATAGTTTAAATTGAAAAAAAAAAAAACCCATCTGCAATAGCATTGAAAAACCATAACATAGTTGGTGATAAATTTAACAAAAAACAGGACGTGCAAAGCCTAGACACTGAAACTGGAAGACATTGCTGGAAGAAATCACAGAAGACTTCTGTAAATAGAGGCAGGCTGTTTCATGGATTGGAAGCCTTGACTTTATGAATGTTAATTGTCCTACAACTTATCTATAGATCCACGCAGTATAGATTACTGTGTGCACGCAGTAATTGACAAACACATTCTGAAATGTATGTGTAGGGGCACCTGGGTGGCTCAGTCAGCTGGGCGTCTGACTTCAGCTCAGGTCGTGATCTCACGGTTTGTGGGTTTGAGCCCTGCGTCGGGCTCTGTGCCGACAGCTCAGAGCTTCAGATTCTGTGTCTCCCTCTCCCTCTGCTCCCCCCCCCCCCCCCCCCCCGCCGCCCCGCTCACACTCTGTCTCTCTCTCCTTCAAAAATAAACATTAAAAAAGTAATAATAAAATAAGATAAAACTAAATGTAGGTGGAAAAACAAAGGACTTAGACTAGCCAAAACAAATTTGAAAATGGAGAATAAATTCACAAAATATATTGATCTGATTGCAGATCAATATACTTAATACTTAATATAAAGCTATAGTAATCAAGACTGTGGGATTTGCATGAGGATAGAGATATAAGCCAATGGAACAAGATAAAATATCCATAAATAGGCTCATCCATATATGGCCAATTGATTTTTGAAAAGGTTCCAAGGTAATTCATTGGAGAAAGAATATTCTCTTTAACAAACAGTGCTAGAACAATTAAACATCCAGATTTTTAAAAATATACCTCAACTCTTACTTCATAAGAAGTAATACAGGAAATAAAACTATGAAACTTAAAATAAAACATAGGAAAAACTTTGTGACCTTGGGTTAAGCATGATGTCGTAGGCAGGACACAAAAAGCTCGACCTGTAAGAGAAAAATCGACAATTTGAACTTAGTTGAAAGTTAAAACTTGTTCTTTAAAAGTTACTATTATGAAAAAACGATTGTGTGTTAAACAGTAATGATGGATAGGTGACAGTTTGCATTTGCAGAAACCTATAGAATTGAATAACACAAGGGGTGAACCTTAGTGTATGAAAATTTAAAATAATTCTTTAGGGGCGCCTGGGTGGCTCAGTCGGTTGAGCTTCCGACTTCGGCTCAGGTCATGATCTCACGGTTCGTGGGTTCGAGCCCCGCGTCGGGCTCTGTGCTGACAGCTCAGAGCCTGGAGCTTGTTTCAGATTCTGTGTCTCCCTCTCTCTCTGACCCGCCCCCACTCATGCTCTGTCTCTCTCTGTCTCAAAAATAAAATAAACATTAAAAAAATAATAATAATAATTCTTTAGTGGATTGGGGGATTCCAAGAAAGAATGTAGACTTTGACAAGAGAATCGAAGGTACTATGTAGGTGGGAAACAACCTCACTGAGGGTGGTGGGAGACAAAGGTGTTGACCTAAGTAACTTTGGACATGAATGTAGTCTGTAAGACTAAAGGGGAAAGGAACGTCACTCAAACTCTAGTTGATGGCGTTATTTCCCACGGGGGAAGCAGTTAACAGTTCTGATACTGCTGATACACATATATATTCTGACACATGTATACTGGAGTCAAACAATTAAGTAAATAAATGACAAATGGTGGTAGGTAGGTTTCTAACTGTTGGAGTGTGAATCTGGGGAGATCGAGGGGAGAATGCTAGAATGATCCTTGTGGTTTTGGATTACAATTGGAGACACTGGTAACTACTACTCATGCTTACCCTGACATCCATACAAGTGGTAAGGCATAGAGGTATTTATAGATTTCTGTAGATACGCTAGTTAGTGTCTCAGTTTCTAATACCACTCTCCAATAAAAAGGAAATAGGGCTCCTTGGAGAAACTGCTAATTTTACGTCTGGGTCAGGGAATATATGATATGAACCCAGAGCACCTTGTACTGCCAGAAAGTAAGCAAATGCTCAATGAACAAAATAGAACAAAATACCAAGTTCACCATGATGGCAGATATGTCAAAGGAGCCAACTGAAAAAGGACTCAATGGCCAAAGCTGGAAAAAAATTAATAAACAAAATAAGTAAATAACGTGCTGGATTATAACCTAAAGGAGAACATATTGATATTCTACTTTACGGACGGGGGAACTTAGTCTTACCCTGTTAAGTGTGGGCCGTGCACAGTGACTTGCACAGGGTACAACATGGGAAGGGGAAAGAGAATAACTTGACTTGGAGAAACCCTACAAACCCTCCTTCAGCCAGCTGACTAATGGCAACCTTAAAATAATTACAAATCATGTGCCTGTAAAATGTCATCATGTAATGTGATAGGATGAGATTGGCACTTTACCTCTGTAATCTTCTCCAAAACCCATAACCGCAATCTAATCATGAGAACAGCATGCAGCCAACAGTTGGTTAAGTGTCTGACTTCAGCTCAGGTCATGATCTCATAGTTCATGGGTTCGAGCCTGAGTGGGGCTCTGCATTGACAGCTCAGAGCCTGGAGCCTGCTTCAGGTTCTGTGTCTCCTTCTCTGCCCCTCCCCCGCTTGTGTTCTCTCTCCCTCTCTGTCTCTGTCTCTGTCTCTCTCTCTCAAAAATAGATAAATAAACGTCTTTGAAAATGGCAAGTAAACACAACAAAATGCTCATCATATCTGATCATTTGTTATCATTGGCAAATGTATATTAAACTACACTGAGAGAACTCCACTAAAATTAAGAAGGATGACGGGGGCATCTGGGAGGCTCAGTAGGTTAGGTGTCCGACTCCATCTCAGCTCAGGTGTTGATCTCAGGGTCTTGAGCTCAAGCCCCGAGTTGGGCTCCGTGCTGGGTGTGAAGACTACTTAAAAAAAAAAAAAAAAAGATGGGGGTGACTGGGTGGCTCAGTTCGTTAAGCATCCAACTTTGGCTCAGGTCATGATCTCACAGTTCGTGAGTTCAAGCCCTGCATCGGGCTCTGTGCTGACAGTTCAGGGCTTGGATCCTGCTTGGGAGTCTGTGCCTCCCTCTCTCTGCCCCTCTCCTGCTCTGCGTCTGTCTCTCTTTCATAAATAAATAAACATTTAAAACAATTTTTTTAAAGGATGAAAATACCAAATGTAAGTGAAGAAAATAGAGCAACTGGAAAATCTTGGAAATCTTACATGACATGGATGGGAATGCTACTTTGGAAAGCACTTTTGCAGCTTCTTCAAGCTTATATATACTTTGTATATGTTCATCCTATGACCCAGGAAATCCCACTCCTAGATATTTACTTAAGAAAATGATAACAGAAAGATTTGTGCTTGAATGTTCAGCAACCTTATGCGTAGGAGTCAACGGAAGTCATCCAAGTCGATAAATCCGTTGCACTGTTGCCGTGCGATGGGAAACCACTTGGCTAAAAAGGCACAGGCTGCTGAATCACACGACAGTGCGGAGGGGTCTCAAGTGCATTACGTTATACAAAAGAAGAAAAACATAAAAACTACACGCCGTATGATTTATTTTATATGAAGACTTAGAAGATGCTGATTCCGTAGTGAAATAAAGCAGAGCAGTGGTTTCCAGAAAATGGGGGAAGGAAATAACGACGAAAAGACGGCAGGAGACTTTTGGGGGGTGAGGAAATGTTTTATGTCACGAATGTGGCCATGGTTACATGGCTGTTTACATTCGTCAGTCTTACCAGATTGCACACTTAAAATTGCTTTATTTTATTTCACATATAAACTTCAGTAATGCTAAGAAAAAAACTGAGTCAAGAGCCTGTATCTAAGCTAATCTCTGGCAATTAGAGTCGAATTACTCTGATCAAACTGCATGCATCAAGATTCACTCTCGGGTGGGAAAAAGCCGCCTTCCCTCGAGCACAAACCATCTTAAACCTGGATAAAATGGGGGTTTGTTAGTAGGAAGAAAGGTGGGGTTACAACCAACAGTTTCCTCTGCTCAGGGTCATAATGTCCTTATTTAAATTAGCCATATATAATCTTCATTTTGTAAGTAAAATCCAGCCTTTCATGAATAATCATCACCTATCGAGCCATTCCTGCCCACCAAAACTGTGTAGAATGTTACTGAAAAATAGCTCTCCCATTAAAGGACACATATGAAGCACATCCTCCAAGCTCGATGAGCTGGCAACTTACGGAAGAGAAGATGAAGCCCCCCACGAACGCCCTGTGACATTGTGACCGGCACATGTGGCATGTGACCTTCCTTCAACTCCTCTTTCCGTCCCTTCATATGGGGTATTTTGTTTTCTATCCTTGGCTGCTTAGCTTGTCCTTGTGGCTTTGAAGGGAGGACGTTTTTGGCCGAACTCGCAGAGAGGAAAGACGTATGCTGTTCTGCTCTTGAAATGTGTTTATTTTTCCCCACTACATATGTTTTGCTTCCTTCTCTAATGTCTGTGCTGAAATTGAAGAAGTCTGCCTTGCAGGGGTGGTTCTCATTAAAATAGGCCTGGGCTGGTCCCTGTTTCTATGTAGATTTCAGGACCATGGCTTTTTATGGGTGAGTTACAGAGCCCTGCATAACTTGCGTGCTGCTATTCACGATGCATTACCCAGAGTTGTGAGAGAATTCAGGCCTAAATTGACAGGTCTGCTACGAGCTCACTTGAAACATCTGATATTCAAGTAAGACAATCAACTAGAAAAAAAAAAAATCGGTGCATTCTTCTAGATTCTTCAGGTCCTAAATACCTTTGGAATGTAGGTAATCAAAAAACAAACAAACCTGAGCTCATTATCTCTATAACCCTTCGCTTCATAAAAGCCCTGCCCGAGTTACAGATGTGAAGCTGTGCCCTGGGCGCTAAAGAAGGTTAACAGAAGACTCTGTTTGAAAAAAGCACTGGCTTTTAAAACCCTGTACCTAAACATATCGTCCATTATGTTCTAAAGTTCACCAACAATAAATTAAGGCTTTATTTATGCTAAAATGTCCACCTCTGCAGATTTAGTAGAAAACAAAAGCTGTGTACCCATAGGCACTTTGATTTTCGTCTTGGGAAATGTAAAAGCTAAACTTTCTGAAGAACTGTAATGATGAGCCTAACTTAGAAAGCTGTTGACAGCTGAAACATTTGGTGTCTTAAACAGTCTCGGTCAGAGCCCTTGCCCAGAGCACATGCCCACCTACAGAGAGCCGGGCCTTGGGGATAACTCAACTCCGGTCACTTCTGTTACTTAAGGCCTTTCTTGCCCCCAGTGAAATTCTCATTCCACTCCTTGAATTGGTCGTGCTTTGTCCCAGGACAGACTTGGAGAAAGTCTGGAGCAGAAGGAAAAGAGCTTCTCTATCTCAACACAGAGTTGAGTTTCCTGGATTGAGGGTGGGGAGGGTCTCTTCCAATAAACTTCCCTGTTTACAGCATCCTTCATCTGCACAATGACCTTCTGGGGAGCAATCCTAGCTGTGCTTTAGACCCTAACCTGGCCTTACCACCTACCTCTGTCTCTCTTGTTTTTCCATTTCATTTACACGCTCAGCTGGGATCCCTATACCTGTGTTCTCGTTCATATGTGTCTTCCCACCATGTCTTAGAATTTCTGTGGTTGTCATTAGCACTGTTTCTCCCAGTATTTCTGGTTCTCCTCCCCCCCGATAGGCACACAATGGGATCCCCCTGAAGTTAGGTACGACCAGATGACTCGCCTTAGCCAGTGGAATGTCGGTGGAAAGTTTAAGAGCCAGTGTGTGATTTACTTCTGTTGCTGTCTCAGTGAGTATGGAAGCATGTGTTGAAATGAGCCTCCGTCACTGCATCAGCTTGAACCCCTGAGTCACCAAAGTGAGTGGAGCCCGCTGCTAACTTATAATGATCAAGAAAGATACCTTTGTTGATTTAAGCTTCTGAGGTTTGGAAGTTGTTTGTTCCTGTGGTATAACCTGGCATGTCCTGATGCTATGTCCTCTGCTGTGTCTGTGTTTTATTTTTCTGTTTCAGTATTGTACAACCTTTTCACATCCTGTATTTCACTGGAGCTTTCAGGACTTGGTGTGCATTCTCCTTTTATTTTATGCCTTATTATCCACCATTATTCTCATTGACTTCAACATCTACGCTTATGACCTGCCACATCTTAGACCTGTAGTGCCTGCCTTCCTTGTCTTTAGAACTTTTTTCTTTATATTAGTCACCATCCAGCAGGGTCGTATCCTGGAACTCATTACTGTAAGGCCTCCACGCCAAGGCTGAGATCACTAAGTCTGGCCTTTGTCCCAAATTTCAAACTCCTGGTCCGCCTACCTGGATTTATCTTGGTCAAGCTACTTAAGTGTTTCGTGCTTGTTTCTTCATTGAAAAATAAAGCTAAGAACCATACCTATCTCATAGGGTTGTTGCAGAGATTAAGTGAGATAGTGCACAAAGGCCCTCAGAGCAGTACCTGGCCCATTGCGAAAGCTCGATAGCTGTTAGCTCTAACGATTACCAACTGCTCTCTTCCATAGTCAGTAGATCTGCTCTCCATCGCTGTTGCTTTAAATATTTTGTTCTAACCCTGATCTTCGTTCTAATTCCTAATCCACTAAATCTAATAGCATCCTTTGACTATGGTCGACTCCTGTATTTTAACTCCGTAACTCCCAGCTATGGCTCCTCCTTAAATCACGTACTTTCTTAACCTGACATTGACTGTGGACACACGAATGAGCCCAGGGGAGGCCAGCAGGAAAAGCACAGAGCTGAGGCAGCCCAAACCTCCAGCCCACAGTATCACCTCGAGGAAAAGAATAATTATCGTTCTGGTCATTGAGATTGGGTGATTTATGATGTAGCAAAAAACCCACATACCTTCTGGTTGTGCAATTTTGAGCAAGTTGCTGAATCTCTCTGAACCTCTATCATTTCACTGGTAAAACGGAGATACTATTTACTTATCTTGCAGATGAGGATTAAGCAGCTGGCACAGTAAAGTGAGTGTTGCTCTCTATAACTTCCTGGGGTCCTTTCAACGGATCAATTGCACAGCTCCTCTTCCCAGAAGGCTTCCCCCACCTGCCAGGAGCTCTTTCCTTGCCTGGTTTTCTCTCTGAGCCGTCGCACCTTGTGAGCTCGCTCGTGTCCGGGACTCTATGATCAAGCACGGAAGACTCAACTCTCTGTCCGTCTTGCATTTCCAGCTGTTTCTCTCACGTCTCCACTTACCGATTTGATCATGTCTGAACTACAACAGTCTATGACACTCATTACTTCCTCTCCCGTTGGCTCACCTTTCCCATCTAACCTATTTTTTTTTTTTTTGTCATTCTAGGAGAGAAAGTTTTAAATCTCCAATTTCCTTTATTGTCTGTTTCCAATTAGTTACTAAGTCATGTTTCTCCTTTGAAATCTCACTGTATTCTTTCTTCTCTGTTCCCAGTGCCAGTCATCTATTCAATGTTCTCCCCACCTCGACCCCCATTATGATCCTAGTCACCGACCTTCCATGTCTCGATTCCACTCTTTCTAGTAACTGCCAGCCGATCGATTTTTCTAAGGTTTTGGCCTTGCTGTTTCTCTGCTTAAGAACCTGTAAAATTTCTACATCGCCTGTGTTTCAAGGGCAGATTCCTCACTCCAATCTCTTCCTACGCGTTGTGGTCCCACTGCAGTATCTAAACCTGTTTCCCGCTCCCCGCTAACTGCTCCATTCAAGAGGGGCCGCTATTAGCCCGTCTTCCACAAATAGATGCTGTGCAAAGCAGAAGATGCTGATGCTTTATTTGAAAAGTGAAATCGTGGCAGCAGAAGAGAGGAGGATGTGGAAAGAAGGAAGGGAAGAGGCAAGCAACACAGAGTGAGGCATTAGGTGCCGGTTCTGTTTCACGATGAGCCAAAAGGGGCTCTCGAGGGGCTCGGCGGTTGTGTGCACGCACTGGTCTCCCCTCGGCCAGCTTCGAGGAGAGGCTGGGCCTTCAAGTAGTGCATGGGAGAGAGAAACAGGAGGAATTTCTGTCTGGCTCCTTTGTCTTCTATTTCTCATCCATGAAAATTCCACCCATGGGGTGTAAGCTGCCCCCCCCCCCCCACTTCTGGGTTTCATCATCTGTCCCATTCAGGAGCTATTTTAGGTGCCAGAACTGGCACAGTGCAGTGGTTTCTGCCCAGACCAGAAAGTGTAAGGAGGAGCCAGAACTCCAGCAATTGTAGAAGAGGCCAGAGTGGAGGGTCAAAAGCCATGGTCAGGGCGTGGTTGGTCCAGCACGGAAGGGATCTGAGGAGACCCACCAGCTCGTGTCCCTTACAGTCTGCCGGTGGCCCCACCCATCCAAACATACCCAACCTGACTCTGTCTCCTTGCTTGGACTATTCTCCACAGTCATTTACTTTCTGTTCTGCCTTTCTGAGTCAGGCCGCTTCTTCAGTGACTGTTGAAGCTACACTCTTTCCATAAAGCTCCTTCCAACCGCCTATGGAAGACATCTGCTGTTTTGGTTTCTGTCCATTTTCTTAGGACTCGGTTCTCTCCTTGGGCAGGGGGTGATTTCCTATCGTGTAAAACATTCTTCCCCTTCCTCGCTCCTGATTCCTACCATGGAATGGAGGAGAAGGTGTCAGTGTCCCTTTGACCCCCACCTTGGGCACACACCATTTAAGCTCAGCCAATCGGTTGCTGGTTCCCCAGGATTTAGACTCTGTAGTCTGCTTCAGCTCTGCTGTTTGGGTGGGTGACCTTGGCTACGGTTCTGCTGCCTAGCACCTGCAACTCTTGGTTTCCGTGTGGTCTGAAGCCTTGCCCTCCATGTTCCCATGGATTCTGTGAATCTCATTCTCCCTGCCCCCTGATACCTCTCCAATTTCCTTGCCTGTTTTTTTTTTTTTTTAAAGAGATGGCCACATATCATGAACTTCTTTTTTTTAAGTTTATTTATTTATTTTTGAAAGAGAGAGAGAGAGAACACACCAGTGGGGTACAGGCAGGAGAGAGAGAGAGAGAGAGAGAGAGAGAGAGAGAGAGAGAGAGAATCCTAAGCAGACTCCACACTATCAGCACAGAGCCCAGGGCAGGGCTTGAACCCACTAACCGTGAGATCATGACTTGAGCTGAAGTCAGATGCTTAACTGACTGAGCCACCCAGGCCCCCCTTCTTGCCTGTTTTAAAGGTGGCCGGTATTAGCTTTTGTTGCTTGTAACTCAGGACCTTATTTATATCTAGTAGCTGACATTTCCTTCTGCCGCCTTGGGATGTTTATAGCACTTGAGATCATTTATGTCATATGTGTAGCATAATGCTTGGAACCTAGCACATACACAAAACTGCAGTAACATCACTACATAGTGTTGAAGACCACATTATTGTCATATTCAACAAATATTTTTCAGGTTTCAGGCACTGAAAATATTTGGATTAAATAAATCCTTATTTAATCACACCTGTGAGGCCCACGTTGTCATGCAATGGAACATATTCCAGGTTCTGACCACATCTTTGGGGTGCCATTATTCTGTGTACTTCTCCTAATTTGCCTACTTTGTCTCCTAGTCTTGCGACTCTCAAGCTGCCTAAGCCTAAGTCTCCTAATCACTTTATTTCTTGCCATGGGCCCTTAAGGAGCTTAGCCTATACTCAGCCTCCTTAGCTTTGTCCCGGATCAGACTCTAACACCAAAACCCAATTTTAGAAACTGACCTCTCGCCTCTTTCGTTGTAACCAAGCCCCCGGCTTTGTACTCCAGGCCTACTTCCTAGATCCTAGGGTGATGCTCCTGAGCCCGAGTCCCCGTCTGGAACCTCAGGTCCTTTAGAACTAAAGCAAGCCTCCAGAGAAACGGTCCTGCCCCAAACTCTGGGTATCACGGCCAGGTCTGTGCTACGTGGGTATCAGACCACGCAGGAAAATCACTTGCTAGGGTAGACTTCCTCCTCTTGCCTGTGACCGTACCCCTGTGAGACTGGCTCCTCTGGTGGGTCCAGCCGCCAATAGCCGGACCTGGATTGCCTTCCATGCAGGAGTCAGTAAAGTCTAGCTCAGCGTTTCTCAAATTCTGTTGCAGGAGATTAGGATTACCTGGAGAGCCTTAAAATATCTCGATATCCAGGCCACACCTGGTACCAACTGAAACGATCTCTGGGGGCATATTTTTAAAAACTCCATCGATTCCACTTTGCGGGCAAGATCAAGGACAAGTGAACCAGCAATTCTGCTCAAAGTGTGCTCTTCCTACCAGCAGATCAGCATCACCCGGGAGCTTTTAGAAATACAGAAACTCAAACCTCTAACCCCAGACCTACTGCATTACGATCTGCATTTCAACAAGCTCCCTTGAGTGGCTTCTCTCATTATGAAAGTGTTCATAACTGAGCTTTTTTTTTTTTTTTTTTTTTTTTTTGCCTTTTAATTGGAAAATGGAGTAGTACTGGAAGAAATTGAAATAATTCATCTTTATTGAGCATTTATCATGGGCCAGGCAGAGCGCTGGTGATTTACACACATCAGCCCATTCAATTCTTAGGGCAAACCTCAGTAAAGCCTTCCCAGGCTGCCCAGTCAATGCTTGGTTCCCCATTTTCCCTCTCTAAAGTCTGATGTTTCATTATGCATATACATACATATATATGTATGTATATGTAACTTAAAAAAATTTTTTTAATGTTTATTCATTTTTGAAAGACAGGGAGAGACAGAGCACAAGCAGGGGTGGGGCGGAGAGAGAGGGAGACACAGAATCTGAAGCAGGCTCCAGGCTCCGAGCTGTCAGCACAAAGCCCGACGCGGGGCTTGAACTCACGAACGGTGACATCGTGACCTGAGCCAAAGCCGGGCGCTCAACCGACTGAGCCACCCAGGCGCCCCTATATATAACTTTTTTTTTTTTTAACTTTTTCTGTCTTTTTATTTTAGAGAGAGAGAGCAACAAGTGGGGGCAGGGGCAGAGAGAGAGAGAAAATCTTAAGCAGGTTCCATGCTCAGAGAGCTCCATCCCACAGCCCTGGGATCACGACCTGAGCCAAATTCAAGAGTCGGACGCTTAACCAACTGAGCCACCCAGGCATCCCTTTACTTTTTTCTGTCTTAACTGCCAGGCTGAATGTCCTACAAAGATGAGGACCATAATATGTCTGTCTTCCATTATCTCGACTTTGCAGATGAGGGAACTTGCCCAAGATGTTGCTTTCAATAAGTGAGGGGGAACAGTGAGCCTTCTCCGGGCCTGATCAAAGCCCTCTATCACTACCTCTAACACCCACACACCACCCTTCACCCTTTCATGAGCAGAACACAACTGTATTTTCTGTGTGCTGCCTTCTAGGTTCTTGTTTGCATGAGTGCTTACTTTATACAATGGCACTCAGAATGCCTGTTATGTTTAGAATTTTGCTTTTCTCGCTTAACATATCACAATGCTTTTTGCAAACGTTAAGTTTTATATTTTAAAAATAGCTACACAATAGCCTATCACATTGATTTACTGTGAACTACTTAACCATGTATTGCTTAGCATTTAGGTTATTGTCACTGTTTATTATTTATCGGTGACTTTGAACCAAGCATCTGTGGGTGCTTACTTGAGCTGAGTTTCTACTTTCGCACAAAACGTAAAAATTCTTATCTCGTTTTCACCTTGAATGGGCCACCCCTGAACTTGCATGGTGCTACAGCCAATTTATCCAAGCATGCTAAAGAATGGGAAAATTTGTTACTGCGGTTGCTTTTTATTTTTATAAGACGCTCAGAATTGTGACATTTTTACTGTTTCATCTTATCCCCTGGAAGTTTGGAAACTCTTCTCTCACTGCATTATTTCTGCTCAATTTTGAGCGATGACAAATCGTGCCTACTTGCAAATTTTGACGCTTCCTATTTCTTCCCCAAATGTGTTGACCCTTTGCTTCCTCACATCACAAGTGAGTTCTCTGTCTGCAGTTCACAGATAAGGTCTGAATGGAGTCTGAACGGAATTTCTAGGAACCCAGGACATAGGGAGACAGATGACCCCTTATGATTCTGCCTGCTGCTTTTGACCTCATCCTCCATGGTCTCCGGGCAATGACCTCAGGAACTCTGGACCAGAAACCAGACCTGGGGTCTAGTTATCGACTGGACATATCCTCACTTTAGGACCTTAACCCATGAACTCATTACCTCATCTCACACAAGGCAGGCCCTTCTGCCCCACTGCTGCTCTGCAGAAACAGAATTCGGAAGATCACAACAGATAACCCATGTAAATGCATGTAAGACACTTTAAAAGACATCTATGCATGTGTGTCCAAAGGTATTTCAGTGCAGAAGTACCTACAATTCTGTATTTTAATATTTCCATGTTTAGTACTTGATTAGTTGTTAGATACTGAATTTATGTAATCATTTATTTGATAAGTACTTGAATACTTAAATATTCTAATAGTTAAAAACAACTGTATTTTAAATTTGGTGCTGTGAAGAACGCTTTCTCACTCAACCATACTGCATCCTTTTTTTTTTTTCTCAGATTTTTAAAAGTAATCTCCACACCCAACATGGGGACAGAACTCACAACCCCAAGATGAAGAGTCTCCTGCCCTCCCTAATCTGGGCCAGTCAGGTGTCTGATAACAAATCCTTTTTAAAGGGCCCAATTCTACCTTTTTGTTCTTTACCTCTATGATTTTTAAAAGATAATCGCTAATATAATAATTTATTAAGTGTTTAAGGAAGTGTCTTTAGAAAAACTGGAATTGCCAGGGGTGTCAAACTAATTGACACAATGAGATAAAATCTCCCAATCAGGCAAAAAAAAAGGGGAAGGATGGGGGAAGGTACTAAGGGGTTTTTATGATCTCATGGGTTTACACTGTGAGAAAATGAGATCTGCAAAATGTTGTGAATACTTTTAATAGAAATAAATCAGAGGAAATTAAAAAAAAAAATTAACAAGGACCAGATGTAGTTAAAAAGAAAAAAAAAAGAACAAAGCAGTTGAACTCTCGTGTTAAGACTAACTTCCAAAAAAAAAAAAAAAAAAAAAAAAAGGACATCTTTTTCCCCCCGCTGTAAGCAAGGGTAAACTAATAATTAAGTCCAAGTGACCCCTCTTGCCTTCCTTACACGAAGTGGGAAACAAGTTACAACTCATTTTCAGAAAAATCTTCACAAAATCCTCAGCTAAGGCCCCGAGTCCCGGCCTGGAAAGGAGTCTGGCGGCCCGGGGCCCGGCGACCTTGCGAGGGAGAGGGGCGCTGGTCAGTTACACTCCGGGGGGCTTTCCGAAGGCTGCGGCACGCAGCCGGCCGGGGGGCGCCGGGGGGCGCGGGCTGCGAGGTAAGGCCGGTCTCGGCAGCGGCGCGTCCTCCCGGCTCCCGGGCCCGGCCTGGGCGCGGAGCCGCCGTGGGGCCGGAAGGGTCGGCAGGGCAAATACTTTCTCGGAATCCACTCGCCCGGACCCACTTCAGCAGATTTTTCTCCTCCTTCCCAGACACTTTCTCCGCCCACCTCTCCCGCTCGGAGGGGGGTCACACCCCCGAGTCGGGACGCTCGGGGCACCGCGCAGGGCGGGCGGCCAGCTGGAGCGGCCGGTCCCCGCGGGTCGCCGGGGCCGAGCGAGGGGCCCCGTGGGGGAGGGGTGTGCGCGGGCCGGGGCGGGAAGGGGCGGGCGCGGCGGAGGTCGGGGGGGTGTGTCCGAGGGGCCGGCGGGCGGGAGGCCAGAGCCCGGCGGGGAAGGGCGGACTCGCGCTCTGCGGAGAGACCCCGCGCGTGGCCGCGCCTTTCTTCCCGGAGCCCACCCGAACGGCGGCTGCGAGATGCGCGGCGGTGGCGCGGGGGTCGCGCTCCTGGCCTCGCTGCTCTGGGTCGCCGCGCGGTGCCAGCAGAGAGGTGAGACCCGGTCTCCGGTCCCCCGGCGGGCGGGGGCGGCTGCGGGACAAAGCCCGCCGCTTTGCCGCTTGTTGGGTCGGTGCGCTCATCCTCGTTCACCTCCGGCCCGGGGGGATAGCACGCGTGAGTCTCCCGCGCGGCCCGTGGGAATCGTCTCCCTGGCCGAGCCAGAGAGGGCTGGGGACGCCGCCCGGGACGGACGCAGCCCGCTCGTCCAACCCTTGGGCTTGAAACTCCTCGGGCTCCGGGGAGGTCCCGCTCTGTTTTCTGCGATCCAGAGCGCCGCTGAAGCTAGCGGTGCGGGGATGGCGGGAGTGGGGCGGGGGGTACGGGACGGGGGCGGGGGGGCTCGTTACGACCCTGCAGCGGTCCCCAGTTCGCAGCCCCGGGCTGCTGGCCGGGCGCAGGCAATGAATGGGAAAAGCATCCTCCGAGTCGCCCTCATTGTCCTGCAGTGGAAAGCCCGCTGGTCCGCGGCGGGGAAAGGGCGGGCTCCTTGGAGCCACTCGCGGCCCAGGTGGGCTAGTGGGGACAAGCCATAGTGAGAAGCGCGCCCCCCGCCAGCTGTCCTGGACCGGGAGTACTCGCCCGCGCGGCCCTGCAGACGGCGTCCGAGCCACAGTTTGAGCCTTCCAAAGGGCGCTTTATGTGCCGTCCCCCGCCCCGGAGTGGCCAAACCAGCTCATTCCCCGCGCGAATTTAGGCCGCGGGGTGAGGGAGCCGGCGGCGACCGGAGGACTTTGCATGCTCGCTCGCTGCAGGGTTCCGTGCTTCCCTGGGCAAGGTTTGCGGAGAACGGAAACCCCAAGCTGATTGTCGAGGCTTCTATCAATGCCGGGGGAGAAACAGAATGCCTCTTTCCCTTTCTGCGGATCACTCCCTTCCCCCCCACTCGACCCTAGGGTTAAGTCTTCCCAGCGTCGCTTCTACTTGGCTAAGCGGTCACAGTATTTGTTGAATGCATCGTAATGGTGCAACATATGACCATGGGCACATTCCCACAAATATACATTTCATTAAAAAAAAAAAAAAGTACGAGTCAAAAGTAGGTAGGTGGAATGCGAAATACCCTCGTGGGAAAACTGTGTGTTTGGGCATTGTGCTGAGTTGTGAACTCCACAGAAACGTGTCCATCTCATTCATTCAGGCATTCGTGATGAACGCACTGGACCGGAGCTGGCAACACAGCTTTGAATGCCAGGCGCCTGCTCTGCCGGGAGTTGGGCTGGGACATAGAGGGAATTTACATAGTTTTGTGTGCTAGAAAGGAGCCGCAAGAAAGGGCGCCGCAAGCCCAACTCATTTCTCTGGGGTTGTTGAAAGTGAACAAGTCCCAGTTTCCCACACGGTGCACAGAGTGCAGCTTGGCTCAGTTTTATTGTTCTCAGAAATTGAAAGTTCTAGATGGAGGAGATGCCCCGAATGTTTTTCTTGCCCCTAGGAGCCGAGCACTTGGCTCCAGAGGTTATGAATGGTGTTTGGAGAAAGTGGGACCTCATGGGGCTTTCCTGCTTAAGATGCCGTGGGAAGCCACCCACAGCGGAGCCTTTGAATCTTTCATCACACCGCCTTCCACATTTGCTGGTCTCCACCCCATCAACCAACACTGTGCTTCTTAACAGGCATTTTAAAGGGAGTTTTCATTTAAAAAATAATAATTTGTGCCCTACATATATAGCAGAAATGATGTGTGTAATGGTATAATTTGGTCATAATAAAATAATCCTGACCTGTATCACTGATGAACTAGCTGTCTGGTGCCTGCGTTTTTGAAAATGATCATTATCTAACAGCCCTTAGATTATTAGCAGTTCTCTATAATTTCTGCAGTCTCTCTCTGGATCACCTTACAACTCACAGTATAGGACCCAGTGGCTCATTTACCTTGAAACGTAACCTGTTTAAAGTGAGTTATTCCTAAGTCTAAAATAAAAGGTGGTGTGTTTCTTAAAATAAGGTTAAGTCCACAGCTAGCAATTACATAAAATTAAAATTGCTTCATGGGTTGGCTCATCAGCTTTTCTGTTTTAAGTCCTTCTTTTTTAAAAGTAAAAATAGGTATTTCCAAGCATAGGGGTAAAATGTATTGTGTGAATAAAAGAACATTTACTCGATCATCAAAATGGCATGGCATTCAAATTTAGCATGTATATACTCACAGTAACATACGTGTGACTTAGGGGATTTCACAGGCACAGTTTTCTTTTCTCTGGAGCTGTATTGCCCAGGTAAGGGCCAATAAAAGATATTGGTCTTAGCAGTTGGAAACAAGGATGTGTGTAATAAACATCACTGCCCATCTTCTATATATCCTGGACTTCAGCCCACTCCTTTTCCCTTCCTCTTTTCCAGACATTGAATATAAAGCCTACCACTGTAGCTAATATGACATGATGAAGAATTCAAATGCCACAAAGAGGTGAAATGAACATATGTACTGTTTTGTGAAGTCTTGTGCCACTCTTAGAATTGTATTGCTATATAAGCACATATCATAAAATGTTGATATACCCACTTATTTCAAGGTAATCATCCTCGAAACACTACCATTTTATAATAATTCATTCATAAAGTCCTATGGATATTCATTATTATCTGCAGCAAATTTGGGGAGTGACAAGATAGATCTTTAAGCTTTAGATGTTTTATTCTCTGGCCCTACTAGCTGGGCAGAATTGGACAAGTTACTTAATGTCCTGTGCTTTGGTTTCACCATCTGCAAAATGGGAATAAATTATAGTGCCTCCCTGGAGAGGCTGTTAATGATGACATGAAACAATGCAAGAAAAGCGCTTGGAACAAACAGTGTTTAGTGCAGGGTTAGCCCTTAAAGTAGGTAATCTACAAGCATCGTTGTTACTATATTACATAGAGCTTATGAGGGAGGCCCTCTTCTTAGCTGTATTCTCTGGGATGCATAATCATTTCACAATTTGGAGTCTGGATTTGGAATTAAATAGTCTTGGGCTTTAAGTACCAGACCTGTCCCTCTGATGAGCCATGACCTTGGTTAACATCTTAACATCTCTGAATGTCAGTCTTCCTGTCTATAAAATGGATAGGATTCATGTGATTCAATAATGCATGGAAATATTGGTGTGGCATTGGGCACCTCCTCGTGTCACAGGCATACAACCCGTGACAGTGGCTCTTACTGTTATGCCTGTCGTGTGTACTACCTCCCTCTTTCATTGCCCACATTCATTGGTCATTAAGACTTGTTGATTTTACCCCCTGAAAATCTGTCTCCACATTATGTTTTGTTTGGTTTTGCTTTGTTGTCCCCACTACTGACTAGGCTCAGCAATTGTTTATTTTTCCCATGAAATATTGTGATAGTTCTCTCACCAAACCTCCCTCCTCCCCTCTTCTCCGTTCTCAGCACTGCCTTCTCTGTGATTTTTCTAGAAACACCACCTTATGGGCTTGGCCTGGTGCCCACACCCCTCGCTGTTTCTCATGTATACACAAAATAACAGTGACATCACACTGGGGGTAAACCAAGGAGGATGGGACTCCGGCTGGCCTGTTGTCCCAGAGCTAAGGACCGTTATTTCAGGCACACTGGTACCTCCTCATAGGCAACCAGTATTTCCTGACACACAGGCTGTTAAGTGTCAGGCAAGTCTGCTGTTTAGGTTCCAACATCCTGGAAAACCTTCCTGGTCCCCTGGATGCTGATGTATTTCTTAGATGCTCTTCCCTGAACTCCCAGGGGTCTCTCTGCTCAGTGCACTTGTCATACTTAACCTACTTATCATGGTGGTGTAAACAATTGTCTCGCCCGCTGACTTGAGCTTCTTGAGGCCAGGGACAGTTTTATTCATAATCTGTATGCTCGTTGCTTTGCAACATTCCTCGCAGTTAACAGCCCCCAACTTTGCTGAGCCAAATTGCAATCAATATCTTTACTTACGAATCAATCAACTTAAAATAAGTTTTTGTATAGATAATCCATGCCCATGGAACAAAATCCAAAGAGTACTAAAGGGTATATAGAAAGGGATTAAGCCTTGACTTTTGTCACCTTCTTTTGAGGCAAGCACTACTTTGGTTTCTTGTGTATTCTTCCATAGATGTTTCTTCACATAATTCCTACAAGCAAGCTACTTTATGACACCTACTTCTTCTGTAATGGTAAAGGGAGGACCCCGTTATTTCCTGACAGAACACGAACAGTGTTCCTCTCTCCACTGCCGCTCCCCGTTCCTACTTCAGTGCACCTGTTGCAGGGAATTAATACATCACTTAATGAATGTACATACTTGTGAACTTCAGTTGACGCTTGTCACCTTCAACTTGTCCCTTCCAACATGGTCTTTGACAGAAAGGTATTAGAGCCGTGTTCCCTAGATCTTTTGGAATTTGAAAAGCAGGCCACCAGTCGATTCCATGACCTTGTACTCATTCTGAAAGTATTGCTTACCATTGCATTGACAAGCTATTCCTTAAGCAGTAAATTCTTTTTAAAAGTATACTGTAGGAGATTTATGATGTAAAGAAGTCAAGTTTGAGGATAATTCTATTAGAAGTTTAGAATGGTGTGTTGTTTCACCAACTAAGTATGATTTGTTACTGGAACACCTATGGCAGACACAGAAAATTTTAATTGTTTTAAGTTTATTTATCTTTGAGAAGAGAGAGCACATGCATGTAAGCAGGGAAGGGACAGAGAGAGAGAGAGAGGGAGAGAGAGAGAATCCCAAGCAGGCTGTGTGCTGTCAGCTCAGAGCCTGACTTGGGACTCCCACGAACCGTGAGATCATGACGTGAGCCAAAATCAAGAGTCAGAAGCTCCACTGTCTGAGCCGCCCAGGAGCTCCCTAAAATTTAATTAAATAATTCCTAATGAATAAAGTTAAGTCTGCACTTTGATTACAAAGATTTTTTTTTTAATTTTTTTAACGTTTATTTATTTTTGAGACAGAGAGAGACAGAGCATGAACAGGGGCGGGGCAGAGAGAGAGGGAGACACAGAATCTGAAACAGGCACCAGGCTCTGAGCGGTCAGCACAGAGCCCGACGCGGGGCTCGAACTCACGGACCGCGAGATCATGACCTGAGCCGAAGTCGGACGCTTAACCGACCAAGCCACCCAGGCACCCCTGATTACAAAGATTTAACTGGAGACAACCAGAGAGAACTCTCCATCTTAGACCTTAGATGAAGTTTTTTAGTAACCTTCCTCGGAAATGTTTGCACAAACAAGAAAAACTATGTCTCCCAAGAAAGATGCCTGTGGGCTATTTACACGCTTCCAATAATTCTTTCACTTGTTTTAATTTCAAAATACGAATACGTATCCACGGACAATTGGGTAAATAAAGGCATTTCACAATTAATGAGGAGGGGGAAAAAATCCTTTATAAGAAGTAATTTAGTTAAGGTCATGAACTTGGGTTCTGTTAGAACATGCCGGCCAGGGAGCTATTTCAGCATGAAGCACCACACGATAGCTGGGTTCACTGCATTTTCATGTCTTTTATGCTGAGGGTGACAGTGCCCAGAGTAACCATTTAATAGCACAGAATCCTTCCACTTGAGTCTTTGTTGTTGTTTTTTTTTTTTTTTTTTTTTTTTCAAGGCTGGGTCAGGAGAGCTTTCTTTGGGTTAACTTGTTCCCAGTGATTTTGTGTCTTGCTTGGGGGCAGGAGACAGACAATGGAGGCAGTGAGAATCCAAATCAACCCGGTGGATGACATTCTTGCCTGGGTAAGCATTTACCTCAGAGTGTTCATCCAGAAACTGTGGTGTGGAAATTCACAAAATGCTGGCTTCGGCACGTGTGCGTGCCTTATTTATTTATTTATTTATTTTCGTTTTTTTCTTTTCTGAACCTACTGTTTGAAGTTTGAATCTCTTCATTCCTGAAGTATCTTTGAAGTCTGATCTTTTGGCCTAGCAGGCAGTGGGACTCAAATTCTTGTGCCAGAGAACCTCCTGCATTGCTGGTGGGAATGTCAAATTTAGATCAATGAGTATTTATAGCAAATGCCATCGTTCCCCATTCCCTGAATATTTCCTGCATTTTGTTGCACCGTTCCCTAATTTCCTGTCAGAACCTCAGGAAATGCTCCGCAACAATAAAGAAGATGCTGGAGTTTAGCAGATCATTTTTGGTTAAAAGAGAACATTTGGGGGGAGGGGGGAGCTCCTCATGTCACAATGCTGATTATTACATAGCACACACTTTTAAATGTCTTCCAACGTTTTTCGTAGTGACAGAATTTGACTAACAGCGATTATCTTGTTACCTCAGGCCCAGCACTTACAATCACTTCCCTCAGGATTTCCCCTAGTTTCTGACCTTCTTTCTGTTCCCTTGGCTGCGTCTACCTTTTCTTTTTTCTTTTTTTTTTTTTTGTATCCCCTTATCCAGATTGTGTCCCTGAATTTTTGTTCCTTCCTTTAAACGATTCCCTGATTTTTTTTTTAAAATTTGTTTCTCCTTGTTTGACTGCAAATAGTCACCAGCTGTCTAAACTAACTATGACCAACCACTTGTAATATATTTTTAAGGTTTTTAAAAAAAATGTACTTATTTTGAGAGAGAGAGAGATTGAGAATGAGAGGAGGGAAGGAGCAGAGATAGAGGGAGAGAGAAGCCCAAGCAGGCTCTGTGCTGCCAGTGCCCAGAGTGTGGGCTCTGATCTCCTGTGAGATCATGACCTGAGCCAAAATCAAGAGTCGGACACTTAGCTGACTGAACCACCCAGGTGCCCCCCAGCTGCTTTTTAAAATGCTTATTTATTTTTGAGAGAGAGAATACGAGAGCACAAATGGGGGAGGTGCAGAGAGAGAGGGGGGCAGAGGATCTGAAGCGGGCTCTGTGCTGATGGTAGAGAGCCCGATGTGGGGCTCGAACTCACAAATGGTGAGATCATGACCTGAGCTGAAGTTGGATGCTCAACCAAGTGAGCCACCCAAGGGCTCCCCCAGCCACTTCTAATAAGTCTGATGCCCACATGCTTTCTCCTAATGTGCTCTAACACTGCTGTTAGGCCAGTGCTGCTGAAGCCTTGCTGTCATCATTGTGTGCCCCCTTGGCCCATCCAGTTCCAACTCCTGCCACGGCCATGGCTATCCATAGCCCGTCTGGCTCAGTCAGGACTACCTTGCCTTATCCATAACTTTGTCTATCCCAAACGCCTCCTTCCTCCATTACTGCAAGTAGTGTATGGACTTCCAGCTGTCTGATTGGTCTGCATTACCCCCTTACCCTAATTGCACCCCCGTTTCTTACCTAAAACCCAACCTGACCACCCAGCACAGCCTGCAGCTTACTGCTGCCTTGTTACGATGCCCTGTATCAACTGTCCTGTGTCTGGATTTGCGTGTTTGTGTGTGTGTGTGTGTGTGTGTGTGTGTGTGTGTGTGTTTTCTTTTTTTTTTGTGACGAGTTAGGGATCCCACCCAGCCAGAGTTGCCTTCTGATCCTCTTTTGGATGGCTTGCCTAGAATTTTGTCAGCCAAGGTCAAAAAGAAGGGGTATTTTTCCTGCAAAGATCAAAACCTTAGCTCCCTGCACTTCATGCAATACACAAATAACTTGAGGGTATGAGGTTCTTGTGCTCAGACTTGAACCATTGGCAGTGGGGGGTGGCACTGCCCACAAATGCTCCAGAGATGGTGGGGTTGCCTTAACAACCAAAAAACCCTTACCCAGCCCCTAGATTGGCTAATAACTAATAAATAAGTTATTTCCTGGGCGCCTGGGTTGCTCAGTCTGTTAAGCGTCTGACTTCAGCTCAGGTTATGATCTCGTGGTCTGTGAGTTTGAGCCCCGCGTCGGGCTCTGCACTGACAGCTCAGAGCCAGGAACCTGCTTCGGATTCTGTGTCTCCTTATCTCTCTGCCCCTCCCCCACTCACGCTCTATCTCTCTGTGTTTCTCAAAAATGAATAAATGTTAAAAAAAATTTAAAAGAAAAGTTATTTCCACAACTCTTTCTGCCACTTGGCTTACCTTCTGTCCCCGTTACTATGCACTATGGTTGGCTAGCACTCTTTCCCCACCCTCGGAATTCCCCTGTCTAGCTTTCCAGCCCCTTTATTCTGAGCCTCTAATTCTGGCATTTCTTTTTTTTTTTTTTCAAATGAGGTATAATTGACATATTATATATGTTAGTTTCAAGTGTACAACATAATGATTCGATGTTTGTGTATATTGCAAAGTGATCACCACGATAAGTATAGTTAACATCCATTCCCATATGTAGTTACACATTTTTCTTCTTGTGATGTGAACTTTTTATTTTTTTTTAAATTTTTTTTAACGTTTATTTATTTTTGAGACAGAGAGAGACAGAGCATGAACAGGGGAGGGGCAGAGAGAGAGGGAGACACAGAATCTGAAACAGGCTCCAGGCTCTGAGCTGTCAGCACAGTGCCCGACTCGGGGCTCAAACTCATGGACCATGAAATCATGACCTGGGCTGAAGTCGGACGTATAACCGACCAAGCCGCCCAGGCGCCCCTGATGTGAACTTTTTAAAGATTTACTCCTTTTGCAACTTTCTTTCTTTTTTTTTTTTTTAATTTTTTTTTTTTAACGTTTATTTATTTTTGGGACAGAGAGAGACAGAGCATGAACGGGGAGGGGCAGAGAGAGAGGGAGACACAGAATCAGAAGCAGGCTCCAGGCTCTGAGCCATCAGCCCAGAGCCCGACGCGGGGCTCGAACTCATGGGCCGTGAGATCGTGACCTGAGCTGAAGTCGGACGCTCAACCGACTGAGCCACCCAGGCGCCCCACCTTTTGCAACTTTCAAATACGCAACAGGGTATTATTAACTATGGTCACCATGCTGCACATTACTTCCCCAGGAATTGTTTATTTATAGCTGGTAGTTTGTACCTTTTGACCTCCTCCATCCAAACACCATCTCTGTTTTTGCACAAAATCTAGTTTTCCCAGCTCCTGACAACTGTACTCCTGGATTCATGGGTATTCTTTTGTTCATTTTAGAAGTGTGGGGTGGAGGGGAGTTCAAAATATTCACAAACATGCGAAATGCCTTTAGAAGCTTCCGTAGCTTTTCTTAAAGGGAGTTAGCATTTTAAATAGCTAATACCTTCTTAGGGTAGGGAATAATATTTTCTTGTGAGATAGCTATTTCTATTCCATATTTCTAATTTTTGTCCTTGGGTTTGCTAATTCACTTATCCATTCATGCAAGGAACATACACTGGGACCCCGTTGTACAAAGGGCCCCGATGTCTCTTGAGGACCCTGTTCTCAGCTGCCTTCCTTGCTGCAACCCCAGGCATTTCTTGATGATGTTGGTAGACTTGCTTTTGAAGTCCACAGAATTGAAAAGTGCATATGACAAAAAAAAAAAAAAAAAAAATTCTCCAGGAGAAATAATGGGCAGAGAAGAAATGGAGGGATTAAGGTCTCATTTGTAGATGTTACCATTATATTTTGTTTCCTTTAGTCATGTCGGTTCACCATGACCTGAGCAGGCTGAGTCTTGGGGCAGGGAAAGGCGGGAGATCGTGAGGCAGAGAATGTTCAGCGTTAGCTGGAGCTGCAGGAGCAGCTCTTCTAAACCAAACACCCTGTTAGGTGATGTCTGTTTCCTTAGGCTTCCTTTTGTGGGAAACTCGGAGCTCACCTGTTTGGCTGGCTCTTCTCTGTGCTCCAGGTGAAGAGGCACAATTAGTACAGTTCTCTCCCCGGGCTGCACATTAGAATTTAACAACATCAGCGCCTAGGTCCTGCCCCCACGGATTATAATTTATGGGGTCTGGGGTGGTGGCCGGTCATTTGCATTTAAAAATGCTCCAGAGGTGATTCCTCTGTGTAGCCAGGGTTGAAAGGCACTATGTGAATGTCGTAAACTCAGCCGTGCCAGTGAATTGCAATCATACAGCAATGCAGGTTTGGTAACTTATCCATGGAGGCAGATCAGGGACACTGACCCCACTGAGCCTGCCATAGCTGGGAGGCTAATGCTTTGTGTGCGCGGATACTGAGTGCTTATACCCAAGCACCATCCTTGTTCGCTTCATGTATGTTTCATGTGATTCCCATTGCACCAGGAAGTGGAGATGATACTAAACACCACAAAGTTGTGAGGGATCCCCGCACTCACAGCCTGTGTCATTAAAGTTGTTCAGAGAAACAGATTCTTCTTTGTGTCCCAGGAGTCCCTCAACAAGTGTGTGTCACCAGTAAGTGCTCAGCTGATGTATAGTAATTGCTGCAATTCTGGTTTAAATGAGCAGTTTCAGTCTCCGTTTGCTGACTTAGTCACATATAAAGGCCCTTCTTTCTTTAAAATCCTTCCTGATGGGGGGCACCTGGGGGGCTCAGTTGGTTAAACGTTCCACTTCGGCTCACGTCCTGATCTCATGGTTTGTGAGTTCGAGCCCCGTGTCGGGCTCTGTGCTGACAGCTCAGAGGCTGGAGCCTGCTGTAGATTCAGTGTCTCTCTCTCTTTCTCTGCCCCCTCGGCTCGCATTCTGCCTCTTTCTCTCTTTAAATAAATAAATGTTAAAAATTTTTTTTTAAATCCTTCCTGATCAAATATGACATTTAGATTCCCTTCCATCTGGGGACAAGATCTGGTCTTGTAGGGCTCAGCAGTTGACGGATGGATTATTTTTCAGTCTTTACAGGATCCATCAAAACTTTAGTAAATCCATCCCATATATGGGCACTATCTGGTGCCATATCCCTCTCTCCCAACTCCTTTAGAAGGACAAGCCACAGGTGCCTTTTTCTCTGTGTTTATCTGGGTCACCCCCTTCTCACCAGATCCAGTCTGCACCTTCTCAGGTCCGGTGACAACAAAGTCCAGCTGTCCTTACTCACCTGCTTCCCTATCCTTCTCTGATCTTGTCTTTAATTGATGATCCATTTTGCATTTGCTTCCTGCTTCCCTTCAGAAATTTGGTTTTTTTTTCCAATGTTTGGCTTAATATTTCCCTTCTAGCTCCACCCAAACTCACTCCCTCCACCTATACACCACATACACTGCCTACCAAACACACACCTCTGTCTTGACCTTGCAGACCAGCTCCCAGCTAAAGATACCTGGAGAGGTATTGTACTAACTAACCCCAGACTGACAGAACCAGAGTCTGGACCTGGGCCCATCTTCTGGGGAGGGACCCCTGGGCAAATTCTGCTGGAGGGACCAGCCCAGCTGCAGGTGCTGAGATGAAGTCTGATGTAGCCAATAAGAGCCCAGAAAGCTGTTGGTATCCTAAGTCCCCATGAGTTTAGGGACTGTGAAGTTGACCATGTTCATCCCATTCTTGTTGAATGGCTTCTCACTCTCTGTGAGCAGGACTTCCAGGGCTGTGTGCTCAGACCCCTCCTTAGCTGCTTCTCCCACTGCTAACCCTATTTTGGCCATTCTGAGATATCTCAGGTTCCCACAATGGGACATGGTGGCTTGCATCTGTGAGCCTTGAACACACTGTTCTATCTAGTACATGGAAAGGCATTTCTTTCACCTGTGGCTCCCTGACTTACCCGGCTCCACCCATTCAGGCTTTGTGCCTGCTTGTTGCCATAGCAGTTTGTTCATACACCTGCCGGGCTCATCGTTTTGTAACTGTTTGTTAACTTGTCCATCTCTCCTTGAGGGTAGAGATTTTGTTCTTATTTCCAATAACCAGCACAGTGCCTGGCATTTAGTGTTGATTCTGTAAATACTAGTTGGGTGAATGAATGGAAGTCCAAGTGCAGACAAGCAACAGGAGTGCAAAGGAGTCTGGTAGGCGTTACTTAGGGATCCAGGCACACAGGCAGTTGGGATTAGGGAAGTCACCAAGCAGAGTGATCATCAGTGGCAGGGAAAGGACAGGGTGCCATCTCAGGAAGGCTGGATGGCAGGACTCAAGGATGGGGAGCACGGAAGAATTCAGATAATGAAATGGAGCGGGGGGAGGGTGAACAAACATTTTTTGGGACCAAGACCTGAGCCCGCATTCTAAACCAGAACACGTGATCAGGGACAACCTGAAATAAGAAATCCAGATACTTTTCGTGTTCACAGATGGCATCCAAATATGGAGACAGAAGAGCCACAGAATCCAGTAATTAGAAGGTGCTGAATAACTTGAAAAGATTATTAATCTGGGCTTTTTTTTTTCTATCTACTAATTTAGTACAAAGCAAAAATGGATTACATTCTTATAATTAAAATAATGACTGATGGTGAATATTGAATACAGATTTAAAACCCTGATTATATTTAACAAAGTCTTACTTATAGATTTGGAGTTACTACCTCCTAAGCATCTCAAGGCAGCAATTTATTAACGCACACAGGCAAAAAGTATTCAGATTTCTAGAATGTTCCATATACCGGTGACCCGGGGTTTTTGCACCCCCAGTGCTTGTAGTCAAATGAACATGAGAAATACCCGACGGATCCTGCTGCGTGTGCTCCTCAGCTCAGATCTGGGAGAGATTTTTGTTTCTGAACGCCTCAAACACCAATATAACTCATCTTACGGCTTTAGAATAATATCACCATAAGCAGAAAGAGAACTGATTCACCGCTACATTTCTGCTGCACTGGGTTTTCTTTTGAAGAGGGTGACTTGCAGCACTTTGGTTTCTGTTACCAACTTCCCTACGCTGATTTTGTTACACAAGATGCTTGGGTTCTTTTTCGGTGAATGATGGTACCCACGGAGAAGTCTGAGATACATGAGAATTCACTGCTCCCTACAATCTAACCCACTAGATGATGTCAGATGCACAGCTTGCACATTACACATTATTAACATACCGTATTAGCAGTCAGGTAAGAAAAAAGGTCATACCCAATGAATCTGATAGAATTACAGCTTTCTGTCCTTTGGGGTGTTAAGACTTCTTCCTTGAATCAGCATCAAGCAATATGCAACCTTCCAAAGCCTCTGTCTGGATCCAGGACATTTTAGGGATCAGTCCTCAGGTGGCATCACCATCCTCAGAATGAAGGCTACAGACTGCATGATTTTATACCCTGTACATGCAAAGGTGAGGAGACACTCCGACATATTTTAATGGTTTTATTGGGGTATAGTTACATACCATAAAATTCTACCAATCGGATGTGTACTGTGCAGTGTTTTTTATTTTTATTTTATTTTATTTTTTTATTTTATTTTTTTTTCAACGTTTATTTATTTTTGGGACAGAGAGAGACAGAGCATGAACGGGGGAGGGGCAGAGAGAGAGGGAGACACAGAATCGGAAACAGGCTCCAGGCTCTGAGCCATCAGCCCAGAGCCTGACGCGGGGCTCGAACTCACGGACCGCGAGATCGTGACCTGGCTGAAGTCGGACGCCCAACCGACTGCGCCACCCAGGCGCCCCAGTGCAGTGTTTTTTAAAGTAAATTTAGAGTGTCGTACTGTCATTGCCACAATCTGTTGTGGAATATTTCCAAGACTTCAAAAGGCTCCTTTCCACTCAGTCCCCACCTTCACCCTCACCTTGGCCCCAAGCAATCATCTGCTTTCTGTACTTTTTGATTTGCCTTTTCTGGAAATTTCATACGCATAGAGTCATACGGTGTATATTCTTTTATGTCTATCTTCTTTTGTTTAAATGGTATTTTCTAGGTTGATCTAGATTATGGGGTGGATCTGGAGTTTGTTATACTTTATTGCTGAATACTGTTCCATTTTGCAGATAGCCACATTAATTTAATTTCGTTAATTTATTTTTTGAGAGAGAGAGAATGTGCATGAGTGGGGGAAGGGGCAGAGAGAGAGGAAGAAAGAGAATTTTAAGCAGGCTCCATGCTTAGCGAGGAGCCCAGCACAGGGCTCTATCCCACGACCCTGGGATCATGACCTGAGCCCAAATCAAGAGTCGGACGCTCAACTGACTGAGCCACCCAGCATGAGCCATCAGGCTCAACTGACTGAGCCACCCATAGCCACATTTTTTTTTTTTTAAATCCAGTCACCAGTTGGTGGAAATTTTGATTATTTCTATTTTGGGGCTATTAGGAACAATGCTATAAACATGAGCATTCAAGTCCTCCTGTAGTCATGTTTCATTTCTCCTGAGTGAAATATTAAGAGCGGAATATAGGTCATATGGGAAGTTTATGTTAACTTTTTAAAGAGACTGAGATTATTTTCCAAAGTGGCTGCACCATTTTTACATTTCTACCAGTGGTGTATGAGAATTCCAGCTCCCCCACATCTTTACCAACACTGCACATCGTCTGTCTTTCTGATTGGAGACATTTTTGTGGCTGTGAACTGGTATCCTGTGCTTTCACTTGCATTTCCCTCATAATTAATGATATTGGGAATTTTTCATGTGCTTACTAGCTATTCATATACCTTCTGTGGTGAAATACCTGTTCCAACGTTTTGCCCAGTTTTTATTGGGTTTTTCTGTTTTTGGAGTATTGAGTTATAAAAGTTCTTCATATTTTCTGGATACAAGTCTTTAATCAGAAATGTGATTTGAAAGTATTTTTTCTCAGCTTATTACTTGTCTTTGGTTTTTATTTTCTTTATTTTTTTTAAAGATCTTATTTTTAAGTCGTCTCTACACCCAACATGGGACTCAAATTTACAACACTGAGATCAAGAGTCACATGCTCTACTGAGTCAACCAGGTGCCACCAGCTATTTAAAAAAATTTTTTTTTAGATTTTCAAGTTAGTTAACATACAGTGTAGTCTTGACTTTGAGAGCAGAACCCAGTGATTCATCACTTACATATAACACTCAGTGTTCATTCCAACAAGTGCCCTCTTAATGCCCATCACCCATTTAACCCAGCCCCTAGATTTTCTTAATAGTGTGTTTTGAATCGCCAAAGTTTTTAAAATTTTATTTTAGGTCCACTTTATCTTTTTTTTTTCCTCTTATGGATTGTTCTTTTGGTGTCATTTTTAAGAATTCTTTGCCCAATCCAAGGTCACAAAGATTTTCTCCTCTATTTTCTTCTAGAAGTTTTAATGTTTAACTCTTACATTTAGGTCTATGATCCATTTTGAGTTAACTGTTATGTACAGTGAGGAGACAGGATCTAAATTTGTTTTTTGCATATGGATATACAGCAGTCCCAAACATTTGTTGAAAAGACAAAGTTGCCTTGGCATTTTGCCAAAAATCAATTTGCCGCATGTATGAGTGTATATTTCCAGACTGTATTTCGTTCCATTGATTCATATGTATTTTCCCATGCTAACACCATGCTGTCTGGATTCATTTCATTTTATAGTAAATTTTGAAATCTGTAGTGTAAGACATTCAATTTTGCTTACTTTTTCTAAATTGCTTTGACAGTTTCAGGTCCTTTGCATTTCCACTAGTAACAGCTTGTCAATTTCTTTTTATTTTTTTAAATTTTTAAAAATGTTTATTTATTTTTGAGAGAGAGAGAGAGAGACAGAGTGTGAGTGGGGGAGGAGCAGAGAGAGAGAGAGAGAGGGAGACACAGAATCTGAAGCAGGCTCCAGGCTCCGAGCTGTCAGCACAGAGCCCGATGTGGGGCTCGAACTCATGAACTGTGAGATCATGACCTGAGCCGAAGTTGGACGCTTAGCCGACTGAGCCACCCAGGCACCCTACAGCTTGTCAATTTCTACAAAAGATGCCAACTGAGATTTTGATAGGAAGTGGATTGAATCTAAAGATGAATTTGGGGAGAATTGCTGTCTGATAGTATTGAGTCTTCCTATCTATGAATAAAAAACATCTCTTCAGGGGTGCCTGGGTGGCTCAGTTGGTTAAGCGTCCAACTCTTGATCTCAGCTCAGGTCTTGATATCAGCGTTGTGAGTCTGAGTCTTGCATTGGGGTCTGAACTGGGCATGAAGTCTACTTAAAAAAAAATGAACCATCTCTTTGTTCATTTAGGTCTTCTTTAATTTCTCTCAGAAATGTTTTGTAGTTTGCAGTGTGTTGGTCTTAAATTTCTTTTGTTAAATTATTTTCTTAAGTATTTTCTTCTTTGCGAATAAAAAAATCTGGGACGTATGGAGAGCTGATCAAGTCCTCCTTTGCACTCATGTTTCTAGGACATCCCTGTTAGGTGTTTGGCTGGTCAGCTCAATGTAGCTTGCACTTCGGGGACTGCAATCACAGGCCAGCAAAACCTCAAGCAATCCCCACTCATTTATATGTTTTCTGTTGAATTTACTATTTTTATGACAACATCATTGTGTTTCCACTCTCTGCTCCAAATGGGGTCAGCCGTCAGTCCCTAGCAGTGAAGCTGCTGATGCCCAGGCTTGCACTGCCCTGGTAATCTACCATGGTGGTGAAGAGCTGGGTAAGGGTTCAGCAGCCCGGACAGAAGGCTGATCTTGCCCGCTGGTCTTAACCTGAAACCCTGGCAGCTTTTCATAAAGAACAACTCCTCAATTTGTTGTTGGTCTTTGGTTGATTTCAGAGTCCTAAAACAGTTGTTTTTAAACATTTTGTCCAATTACATATTTTTTTTTCGGGGGAGGATTTGTCAACCTCTCTATTGTGCCATTGCCAGAAGTCTCTCTTAAAATGTTTTAACTTTTATAGATTCCTCTCACCACCAGTGAGAGTCCATTTCTTGCTTGCTTGCTTGTTTTTTTTTAAGAGAGAAAGAGAGTGCATGTGCATAAGTGGGAGAAGGGAGAGGGCAGAGAGAGAGAATCTCAAGCAGGCTCCACGCGGAGCATGTTTTTCCACACCCCTGGGATGATGACTGGAACCGAATTCAAGAGTTGGATACTCAACTGACTCGCCAACCCAGGAGCCCTGAGAGCCCATTTCTATTACCTATCATGCCATTAGCAACCCACTAGTTTTCTGTCCATTTCTGATATACTTCTTGTTAATTAGCAAAATGCTGGTGTCGATGGAGACAGATAACAGAACACTATCTATGACGGGCACCTCTGGAATATGAGCAGTCTTCCTGACTGGAGTACGAGCGGACTACCCCCCAGAGGAACCTCACCAACTTTAACACTAGCTGCAGCTGGGTAGTTTAACCTAAGACACACAAACACACACACACACACGCGCGCGTGCGCACACGCACACATGCACACACACACACACGCGCGCGCACACACACACACACACACACACACTATCACAGTCTTTATACTGAAGTATCTTAAAGTAAATTTCAGATATTAGACCTGTTACCATTTATACTTAAGTAGATGTTCATCGTGAGTCAAACTTCAGTTTAGATCCTCAGTTTGACTAATTGTCAGCCTATGCAAGTGAAAGGGAACTCTGGGAAATGCAATCCCCACGAGGAAATGAACACCACATTTAAAGAAGTGCTGTATTGGCAGCCTGGGAGCGTGGTCCCAGAAGTTGGAAGAAGGGCTAACATTCTCCTGACACAAATGAGGCCCCCTAAACTTACCAACTTCTTTGGAGAGAGAACCAGAGGTGTGGAGGAAACACAGAGGGAGGTCTGTGCTAAGGTGTGGGAAGGGGAGGGAAGGACCGAGAAGGTAAGGGCTGAGGAAATGGAAAACCGTGTGGACCCTACAAACTTGAGCTTGAACCAAGATACTTAGAATGGGAAACGTGTGTAAGCCACAGTGGAGAGTAAAGATGGGCCATTTGGTTTTTACTCATTTGTTCTAAAAGAAAATGTGCTACAGAAGATGTATATCAATGTGGTTTATTTGAGAGTAGTAGTCTATTAACCCAGAATCTGGGTTCTGGTTTCCTCATTACTAACGTGTGGAAATAAAGTAAATTTTCCTTGCCTGTAATATCATGATAAAATACAATATAGCGAAGAACTTAAAAAACAAAGGGTTAATATGGGGTACCTGGGTGGCTCAGTCAGTTAAGCATCTGACTCTTGATTTCATCTCGGGCCATGATCCCGTGATTCATGAGATTGAGCCCCATGTCAGTCTCTGCACTGAGCGTGGACCCTGCTTGGGGTTCTCTCTCTCCCTCTATCTTTGCCCCTTTCCTGCTCATGCACACACACACTCTCTCTCTCAAACTAAATAAACTTTTTTCAAAAAAGGGTACTGCTGTAGTGATGAACTGTGTCTCCTTGACCTTCCCTACCTATCTCCACCTGTTTTCTTCACCGGAATGGGGAGCTGGCCCCACCTTCTTTGAATGGCCCTGCCTGTGCCTTCGGAGGTGCTCTTGAAAACTCTTCCTGATCCTTCTGTCACCTAGACCTACATTTTCTCCCGGAAGCTCAAATGCAAGGTTCCAAGGCAGCCAGGGAAGAGATGTCACACTGTCCTCTCCAACCCACCCCTCCCCACCTTGTGCAAAGCCCTCCCCACAGGCCTCTGTGAAAAGACACCTGGTCAGAGTGCCCAGCAACCTGCAGGATTCAGGCTTAGAGGGTGACTCTCCATCAGAGTTAGACCATGCCAAGTAAATATCCTTCTTTTAAATTAAAAAAAAATTGTTTAATGTTTATTTATATTTGATAGAGAGAGAGAGAGACAGAGGTTGAGCAGAGGAGGGGCAGAGGGACACGTAGACACAGAATCTGAAGCAGGCTTCAGGCTCCAAGCTGTCAGCACAGAGCCCGATGCGGAGCTCTAACTCACGAGCAGTGAGATCATGACCTGAGCCGAAGTCAGACGCTTAACTGACTGAGCCACCCAGGCCCCCCTCTTCTTTTAAATTTTAACATTATATTGTAAGCATTTCACTGTGTCTTCAACATATCGTTTGCAATATGACTGAAGCAGGCCAGTGGCAGATTACTCGCATGGAACAGGGCAGAGGAATCAAGCCACTGGTTTGCTTTAATAGATTTCACTGGTTGATGCTCATTTGAACTTTTTTGTTCATCTGTTGTGTCTTCAGTTGGGGAACTCTTGAAGATTCTGCTTCTCTTTACAGTAAGCCAAAAGCCTTTGTTTAACTGAAGCACCCATTCCATCTAGAAATAGCTGCTCAGCGTCTCCAAGACGTGAATGCAGGATGGGGAGTGTGGGGTTCTGTTGAAGTAGTGACAGAAAACTGCTGGAGGAAACATGATCTTACTAATTAGTCTGCTGATCTTTATGCCAAGGCTTGGCTGAATTAGCCAACCCCAGAGTGGTATGAGAGCTAGAAACAATCCAAGAGATCATTTAATCTCTTGAATCCAGAACAGCAGCCCCGGAGATGCTCAGCCATGAAGCATCCCAGACCCACCTCAGATCTGCAGTGGGAGTCTGCATTTTTAAGGTGATCTCCAGGTGATCTATGCATGTAAAAGCTGGAGAAGTACTATTGTAATTCTCAACTCCTTTTGCACAGTCCAATGCAGAATGGCTTTCGAGTATCTTGTGCATAGCTAAATTATAATGATCACATTTGCGGATGCTAAGGGTCCTCTTCTGTCTTTTTTTTTTTTTTAACGTCTTTTTATTTTTGAGAGACAGAGAGATAGAACATGAGCAGGGGAGGGGCAGAGAGAGAGGAAGACACGGAATCTGAAGCAGCTTCCAGGCTCTGAACTATCAGCCCAGAGCCTAACGCGGAGCTCAAACCCACAAACTGTGAGATCATGACCTGAGCCCAAGTCAGATGCTTAACCAGCTGAGTCACCCAGGTGCCCTCTCTTCTGTCTTCAATAGCATGGCATTATTAATTCAACCTTAGATCTGGTAACTTTTTTCAGAGTACTGTTTTCGTATTGTGTATACCTATCACAAGGAACCATAATATCTTTTCCACCTTCGCCAAGCTTATCCCATACTTGCAGGTGGATTTTGGGGGGGAAAGTGCAGGGTCCTACATTTATCCCTATTAAACTTCTGCTGGTTTTATTTTGGCCACCTGAGAATCCACTCGTTCCACAACCCCACGTATTCATGTCCCATATATGTGATGCCTTTTTATATCAATATCTCAATTAGGATTCATAACGTTAACAAGGAAGCATTGGAAACACAATGTGGAAAACCCAAGTGTCTGCTCTCAGTTCAATATACTTTAGGTTGCTTCTCTTTTTTTTCAAGGTAGCTTTTTGGGAAAGTGCACTGCTTCCCCCTTTTCCCCATGAGAATGCTCCTGGGCCATCTTGGGCTTTCCATAGGAAATCAGTTCCTAAGGTGCGCTAGGATAACCCGCAGGGAGTGACCAAATTACCGTGACACAGGGGGAATGGGGGTCTGTAGTAGGTTGGAGGCCAAAAGAAGATAGGGTTTAAGGAAGAGGGAAGGTCAGTTTTGGCAGAAGCTCCTGCAAGGTCAAGTAAACTGAAGGTGAACTGCAGGCAGAGTTGGAAGTTGATGCCCTCGAAAAGGGCATTTTTAGTGACTTCAAGGAACGGAATCCCAGTTCAAGGTGAGTGAAGAACAAATGTGAGGCAAGGAACAGGAGAGACAGTGAATGAAATTCTTATACACATCCTTGACTTAGTAACAGCTTTTTGAAAAAAAAAAGAGAGAGAAACGATCACCTTAAACATATACATCTATTGAAAGAGGTATGATTTCATCTATTGAAAGAGCCTGATTTCAGAAACAAACAATGGTACTGGACCTGAGAAAACACAGGATTATCAATCCCAGTGAGAATGCTACCAAGATCATGAAAGTCTGTGTACTTTTGATTGGAGTGTTTACTCTGGGTGTTAAATGTATTTGTCTCTGGTTGGTCTCCAAGGTGGGAGGTATCTCAAATGATTTCTTTGTTTGTGAGATGTCCCTGTAGGAATGTACTGGAATAAAAAGAGCTGTAATCTGGTGGATCCAGCCACTTTGGGGTCATCGTACTGGTGTTCAGTTACAGGTGGTGGCTTTGAATGCCAAATGGTTTCATCAAGAGGTACATGGACACTTGTGAGGACAAGCCTCGATTGATGCTACTGCTGGGCCCATGGAGAGTAAGGGCAAAATGAAAATAGGGGGCTCTTTGTTTAAATTCTGAAAACTTTCAGGATGGTTTCACAGAGCATTAAGCCAGGGGGGAGGGCACTGATCACACATCCTGGAAGTGACTGGGGGCACATTCCTCAACAGACTTGCCAAAGTTTTAAAGCAGAAGCAAGGAAAATTTGTATCACAGAGCACAGCAGAGGCAGAAGAAGGAGAAAGAAATAATTAAGACCTCGAAGGGTTTGTAGAAAAGTTGATGGGTTTTGGAAGCATTTGGCTGGTGCGAAAATGTTGCATTAATTGATGTTTTTAGGTATTTAAACAAATGATATAAACCTCGCACACATTATACATGAATAAGCAAAGTATAATGTGACTGCATTTTAATTCAGCAGGCTGGCAATATTGAACTTAAAGGCCATACTTGCTTTTTGACTTTCCTTTCAGTCAGTTCACCCCTGTAAGGATCTGGAAGGAGAGGAGGAGTGGTAGTGCCATTCCAGGGCAGTGGGAACCAGACAGAAGATTTCAAAATATGTGTGTGCGTTGAGGACCTTTTGTGTGTTGCCTAAATGCAATAATGTTTTCCACAGGTATTTAAGTTGCTGCCCTTGGCAGCCAAAGAGAAAAACGCTTCCTGATGAATGAATTCTAGTTTTTGTCTCTGCAACTGAACTATTATGCTGAATCAAAAACCACAATGTCATGGAATATAAGCATTAAACAAGCCTTTGTGGGAGGAGTGGGTGGATCCCGATAAGGTTCTCTTTTCTGCAGAGGATGTTTGTGCCCAGCTGGTTCATTCTGCTTATTTATCTTAACAGTGAAAACCTCTGTCTTTGTCAAGGACACCTTGAGTCCATTGCTATGGAAATGGAACTCAGCAAAACCCTGAGAAGGCCTTTAGCTCACCACCCCCTCTAGTTTTTCTGAGATTAAACGTCTCTTCATCTTCCCATGTGAGACAAAAAAAAGTCAACTGTGTTAAATGCCAAGCTCCCAGGAGTTTGGATTTGACTTTTCCCTCACTGATTATGTAGGGTCTTTCTTTTTCATTCTCCTTCTCTCCGCTCCTCCCCCTCTTTTTCCCCCACTGAGCTGGAAAGGCCTTGGAATCTCTAGAATATCTTAAAGCTTTTCTTTTACTAACAGCCATCAATGATTAAATTGGTGTAGTCCAAAACCCAAGTATTTGCTTTTGAAGGAGGAGGAGCTGTGGGCGGGGAGCCATTTGCCCTGTTTCTGTCTTGAGCTGACAGGGCTCCCAGCCTAGGGAGGACCCCAAGTTGTCTTCATTTAAAAATGCTCCCAAGTGTGAGATTTTCGAGAAAATAAGATAACTGGTCACTTTTGAATAATTTGCATTGGAAGCAAAAGCCCTGTTTAACACTAAGCAAGCAAGGCTTTTGCACATTTCAACATTAGCCATGATGGTATATTATTTCAAAGTTCTGAGAATAACGGTATTTCGTATACAAAACAAGTTCACTTACTAGTGATTAAAATGATTTGTAATTTAGGATAAATAACTTGAAATAGAGTTTCTTTCAATGGTGTGTTCCTGTTGCGAAAGCATGGTTGTAGGTTTCCCGGGGGAAAGGAACAGAAAAGGAAGGAACCAGTTGTTCTAAGGAGCCTCTGACAATTGCTGATAAGTCACAAGTAAAAGTGGGGAAGTAGTTTCACGTGTGCTTATTTTTCATATACACTAATTCATAACCTGCAGGGATGTTTGTGTTGTTTTCTGGAAAAAAAAACATTTAAGGTGAGGTGCATTTTGCCACAACCGGTAAGTAGCCTCCTGAACATATTTTAGGGGTTGGGGATGTGCTACTGTAAGTAATTTCAACTTAAACCCTCTTCACTCTTTCCCCCACTCTTTCACATATGCCCACAGTCCTCAGCATCGGAGAACGTGTCCCTGAAAATAAGCTCCGATGGCAAATGCAAGAAGAAATCACGTGATAACTTTATGAGGGTGGGTTCATTCCCTTGGAGGGAGGAAAGATGTCATGAAAGCTTATGTTGGTTTCCTCAGGGCATCTCATCTCCTGGCCCAGGCAGCCTGGATGACATTAAGGGCTCCTTTTCCACTCAGGGCCCCGGAGCTGGAGGCGGGCGCCATGTCAGGCCCACCTGGTCAGGTCACTTGGGACTTCGCCTGAGCAGGACATTAACTCTTGGCTTGGCCGGGGCTCTTCTCACTCACCTTCACGACCCACCTGGATCAGAAGGGCAGGGAACCTCCTGGCTGCCTTTGTCCAAAGATGGACTAGATGCGGGGGTGAGGAGGTGGGGAAAAGAGACTAAGAGTGACCTATGACACCAGCCCCTGACTCACAACACTTTAGTAGGAGCACTTTCCCATCCTGGCTTCTTGGCCTTTTGGTACCAACGGGTCCCTTTGGCAAAGCCAACGGGCCTATTCTTAGCATGTTTTTAAGTGCATAAAAAGCATACTACAAAGAAAACCAAGTATATTAAAGTATAGCGCTGCCCCTAGGAGTTAGCATGGCTAACTCTTCACGTTTTGTGTAACTGTGCAAACGTCACCTCTTCAGAGACGTCTTCCCTTGTCACCTCCTAGGACAATGAGAGAAGATTGTGATTTACAAATGTGCATTTAACTTACAGGGATTTATGACCACACAGTGTCGCAAAGGCAACATCAGAAGGAACAGTAAGCAAGGAAGAAAGGGAGGAGGGAAGGGGGTCAAGTGTGAATAGAGTGAGCAGTCCTGCTCAGCCTTCTGTGCAGTGAGTCCCTGCCTTGGAGAGTCTGGGTTTCTTTCCTCCGTGTGTCATCCATGATGCACATCACTCTGGGCTGAATGTGTCTCTTCTGTTTAAAGGCAGATACTTCTCATACTCAGTGACCCTGGAAGACAAGCCTGCTATTTCATCTAAAATCAAATCAGAGAAACAGAGACTCAAATACATGAATTATAACCATGTAAGTCTAACTATATTTGAGGAAACTGATATTAGTGGTATCCACTTACAATATGCAAATAATAAGAACAACTCTTTATTGAGCTCCTAATACATTATATTTTACCCATAATCTCATTTAATGCTCACAGAAGTTCCTAGGCACTGCTCTTCTCCTTGCTCAAATAAGGACACTGAGACGTAAAGCCACTCAGCCATGGCCACACAGCTGGCAACTGGTAGACTTATAATTCACATCCATGGTGCTGTGAGACAGAAGTCCATGTTCTTCCTCCTTACCCAAACACTGCCTTTCATAAGTAGTGGTGATTGTAATAGACTTTCCATTCTAATAGAATTGATAGAAAATACATGATTGGAGTGGACGTTTCCATTTTAAGCCTGAACGTGTACAAGTTCGACATTAAACATGCCATATTAAGTAGAACTTAATTGTTTTGGAAAAATTCCACATGATGTAGATTTACACACTGGGGAGTAGGCAAGAGTCCAGGAAGTGCTATTGTCATAGGCATAGATCAGAAGCAAAGCCAGCCTCTGTGAGTTCTCTGACTTATGATCAAGGTTGTATGAAACATCACTTGTTTCTCTCCTTCTCCTCTTGAGAGCCAAAGCTCTGAGGAGTGACTCCCAAAGGAGCAAAAGAAAGCAGAAAGTAGAGAGAGAGAGGGAGAGAAGAGAAGAGAAAGAAGGAAAGAAAGGGAGAGAGAAAGAAAAAGAAAGCCAGTTTATATTTCTTTTGAATTCTTTAAAAAAATTTTTTTTTAACATTTATTTATTTTTTGAGAGACAGAGACAGAGTGTGAGCAGGGAGAGAGGCAGAGAGAGAAGGAGATACAGAATCTGAAGCAGGCTCCAGGCTCTGAGCTGTCAGCACAGAGCCTGATGTGGGGCCTGGAACCCACGAACCATGAGATCATGATCTGAATGCAAGTTGGATGCCTAATCTACTGAGCCATCCAGGTGGCCCTCTTTTTGGTTATTTTATCCAAAATGATAAAATAATTACCAAATTACTTCTCTTTGCCTTTCTGTACATTGAATGGAGAAAATTTTTTCTTACTTCATTTTCCAAATAGTGGGAAAGAGAATGGTGGACAAATTTACCTGATAATCTATTGAGGTAAAATTCCAGAATCATAATAACTTAGAAAAAAGGGCTCATAAAAATACTCATTTAATAGTTGAAGAAATTGGAATGCCTGGGTGGCTCAGTCAGTTGAGCGTCCAACTCTTGGTTTGGCTCAGGTCATGATCTCACAGTTCATGGGATGGAGCCCCATGTTGGACACCGTGCTGACAGTACAGAGCCTGCTTGGGATCCTCTGTGTCCCTTTCTCTCCGCCCCTCCCCCACTTGCACTCTATCTCTCCCACTGTCAAAAATAAATAAACAAACTTAAAAAAAATAGTTGAAGGGGCGCCTGGGTGGCTTAGTTGGTTGAGCATCTGACTTCAGCTCAGGTCATGATCTCATGGTGCGTGGGTTCAAGCCCCGTGTCAGGCTGTATGATGGCAGCTCAGAGCCTGGAGCCTGCTTCAGATTCTGCGTCTCCCTCTCTTTTTGACCCTGGCTCATTCATGCTATGTCTCTCTCTGCCTCTTAAAAATGAATAAACATTTTAAAAAAGTAAAAAAAAAAATAGTTGAAGAAATAGAGGCTCTGAGAGGTTGATGTGCCTGAAGACATAAAGGCATGTAGAAATGCAACCAGGAAAAGAGTCTAGATTTAGTCTCCCAGTTCTGTGCACTTAGTAGTGAGAGAGCATTCCTTCCTTCATTTATTTATTCTTCCATTCAGACTTTATTGGGCATTCACATGAGCCAGAGGCAAACTTAGGGCAAGTAGGATATGGTTCTACTCGAAAGTAACCCACAGATTGATCAGAGTTGTTTTTATTTTTCAGAGAATGGATAGTGAGGGGAGAAAAATGGGAGGGGGATGGGAACTGGTGTAAATGCTAAGTGCAGATGGGAACAGGGCAAAAGAAGAACATCTATATTAGCCTGGGATTCAGGAAAGATCAGAGCTTAGCTTGAAGGGTGAGTAGGGCCTGAAGGGTTATATGAAATACGCAAAGGGAAGGAAATTGAAATTGATTTGAAAACTAACAAGAGGAGCTGGGAAAGGATTTTAGACCTGCCTTTGCCTGGGTACACACCCTCATCCATCTGCCTGGATTATCCCTAACTGCATTTCTTGTTCTAGACTCTCTCCTCTAATATGTTTTAAAATATTGCTGCATTTTAAATATTATTCTTACTAGAATCTGTGAGTAGATGCCTGTTTTTCCCTCCTGATTGTGAGAGCCCCAGGGTTAGGAACAGCCCAGATCTGGCATCCTGGTGTCTCAGAGGGGGTGCCTGCCTTAGTGCTTTGATCCTAAGAGATTCTCACTGAAGTTTATTGAACTTAACCTAACATCCTCACCTGCTTCTTTGGACTCATGTGGATACATTACTAAAAGTGAAATTATCATCTCCCTAAAATTCAAGTCATTAGAATACTTTAATACTATTAACCTGGATATTAAGCTATTAGAATACATTGATGTTATTATCCTGGAATAGTGATAGATCCTTCCAGAATTTTTCTCTGAATGATGCCATTTGTAGTTGTTAGAGGTGCTGTTTTTATTGGTCAACCAGGCAACTACCATGATTCAAAGAGTGCTGGCACACAGGGTAGTTTCTTTCTTTTTTTAATTAAAAAAAATTTTTTTTTAAATATATATTTTTGAGAGAGAGACAGAGACGGAACATGAGCAGGGGAGGGGCAGAGAGAGAGGGAGACACAGAATCAGAAGCAGACTCCAGGCTCCGAGCTGTCAGCACAAAGCCTGATGTGAGGCTCAAACCCATGAACCACAAGATCATGACCTAAACCGAACATGGATGCTTAACCAATTGAACCACCCAGGCTCCCCAGAGTGGTTTATTTCTAATACTAGCCTTCTCTAATTTACTTATTTATAGAAGTTTACTTGGGTAAATGGGTGAGTTTAGAGTAAATGGAGAACAAAATGGATTTGAATTTAAAAAAAAAAATCACAAATTTCTTAATTCATGAACTTACATTCTTATTTTTCCAAATTTCTCCATGATCGAATAAATAGCTTTGATTATTTTTTCAAAATAAAAACTCCTGACAGCAAAAGCCACTTTGATTATTCAACCCCATAAAATTTTCATAATTTTTAATTCCATTCTGGGGAAGAAAAGGATCTGAAATTATTGCCCTAGACTCCTTAACTAAGAATTGCAGATCATTTTCTTTTCAGGATATCACATTGGTTTTGAGTATGGATTAGTATAGCATCATATACTAGCATTATATAGAACTCAAAACTATTTTTTTCTTTTTCCAAAGCAGAGAACAAACCTCACTGGAAAAACTCATGCTTTTCTTACACACAAATGCATTAAGGCCCTCAACCCCCGACCCTGAATCATTTGAGAAATATTGAAAAAGATGTTGCAATTAGCTTCAGGGTAGTCAGCATTTTAGATACTCCGGTTTTAAGGCAGCAACAATATTTGCTGCTGAGAAAAACATCTAGAAACTTCTAACAATGAATTATTAAGCTATCGGGAAGTCTCTCAGATGAAAACTTGGGTAATTATATGTAGTAGCATTGTTGCCTGCCAGCTTGTGGCAGTTGTTTTTATTTTTATTTTTTACCTCATATTAATAAGGGAATTTCCATTAGATTGACAAGTCCTAAAATGCATTTAAGAAAGCCATATGTACTCAGGCTGTGAGGAAAGGGAATTAAAAAAAAAAAAAACACTGGTGAATGAGAAGGAATTTATTTCATGCTCAGTGGAGTTTGGCTTTATATTAGCTACTGGCTAAATACACACATAGAGAAATGATTCCATTGTGTGTCCCATTGAATGAGAGAAAAATACAGATTAGTATTACAGGAACGCTAACTAAAGTAAATAATGTCTCTCAACAAAAATGTATAGTCTAATTTATTAAGTCCATGGCTAGGTAATGGGAAAACTGTGTAACATACGTATTCTACTGTAGCCTTCATTCTGCCTTTGATTTTTATGCATAAAATCAAACGTGTGCTCTTGCTAAATTCTTGATCCCGAGGCCCTTTCTTACCCTTTGATTTCCTGTCCCTCCTCCAACTTGAAGCTTGGGTAGTTTCCCTTTACTGAGGTATTTCAGTGGTCTTTGAAATGATTCAGCAACCTGAGGTGTTTAAAAAAAAAAAATTTTTTTTTTTAAATAGGCTCTGCACCCAGCATGGAACCCAACACGGGGTCTGAACCCACAACCCTGAGATCAAGACCTGAGCCGAGATCAAGAGTCAGGATGCCTAACCAACTGAGCTGCCCAGGCGCCCCTTAAAACAATTATTTTTAACACATGCTTTTTCTAGTGTGTATTCCTTTTTTTCTTCTTCTAGCAGATGCGGTCATATGCAATAGGGAACAGTAATTATTTTATAACTGTGAAGTGAAAGTAAATGTATTCATGCAAGGAATAATGTTTAGTGAATCGTTTTTGTTTTTTTTTTTCTTCAAACATTAGTTTATCTGAGAAGAAAGATTAGTTTTAGTGAAAGACAGCCAGGATATTTTTATGGCACTAAAACGATTTAAAGGTTTTTCTACTCAAGCATACTAATGAAGGAATTTCTTTTTCTTGTATTGAAAGTGTATGTATGATACCAGCAAGGTAAGGACATACAGAAATTCTTTAAACCTATCTAGTACAGGGGCACCTGGGTGGCTCAGTCAGTTAAGCGTCCAACTCGACTTCAGCTGAGGTCATGATTTCACCATTTCATTAGTTCGAGCCCCACATTAGGCTCTGTGCTGAAAGCTTAGAGCCTCCTTGAGATTCTCTCTCTCTCTCTCTCTCTCTCTCTCTCTCTGCCCCTCCCCTGCTCAAGCTGTCTCTTTCTCACAAATAAATAAATAAGCATGAAAAAAATTTAAAGCCTATCTAGTACAAAGAACTACCTGATGCTGATTACTATAATTGAGATACTATTCAACCAAATTCTGTTCAGTTTACCTTCACGAGGTTTGCGCTTCTTTGCATCAGTGACTTGGAGCAGGGACTTCTGAGTACAGAGAGCATGTGCCCTCACCACTCCTAGCTGCCCCCTGTAACTCAAGGCCACCAAGGTTCTCCAGAGTGGGAGGGGCCCCTGGGCAGGAAGCGGGGAGTTCTCTTGATGTGGAGCACTTCTGGGGGGGGGTGAAGAAGTGGGAGCACTTGCTAAGTCAACATGTGAAGTATTTGTCGATAGAGAAATGCATCGCTAAATCGGTTCCCATGACCTTGGTTTCTTTTTCTTGCTTGGCTAATCTGTGCCAAGGGAATGGATAGAGTTGATTGTACTGCAGATCTAAATGCATACATGTGGTATAGAGCCAGAAAAATATCGTTTTAGCTCTAGGGATAAAACACCAGTGTTTAAAATCATATTTTATTCTTTTTCTTATCTTTGTTTGTTTAGAGAGTGCAAAAGCAGGGGAGAGGGTCAGAGAGAGAGGGGGGGAGAGAGAATCTGAAGCGGGCTCCGTGCTCAGCATGGAGCCCGACTTGGGGCTCAATCCCATGACTGTGAGATCACGACCTGAACCGCAATCAAGAGTCAGACACTTAACTGACTGAGCCACCCAGGGACCCCAAACCATATTGTATTTTAAATGATTGCCTCCTAAGATACATTCAAACCAGATTACTAGAATGGTAATTCTAATGGTAATCTCCTAAAGGATGGAGAAAATTAGTATTTACCTCAGCACCAAACAGAATAAATATCAGCTCCTCCTACCATGTAAATACCACACGCAAGAATCTGGTTTAGGAACCAGATCAGTACATAAAATGTAAGTGTCTAACTACTGGTGGATAAAAATAATACTTTAGGGAACTGCATAATTACACATAACAATTCATCAGTTTCTTCACAAAGCCTTTTTAATTAAAAAAGAATCCCCTTTAAAGGAATATGATAAAAATAACCAACTTTAAGTTCACAGTGAAAAAATATATAATATATTAAATATTGTATAAGATATAAGTGTGCATTGTGTTTCACAATTAGGAGTAATGATCTGGAACACAAACATTCAATAACTATTTTCTATTGAGAGGCTAAGGGCCTCTTGACTTGAACAAGGTCATTCTCCTGGGATAGAACACTATTGATAGGTAGTTCTGTTTTATGTGGCATCTTTTTTTTTTTTTAATTTATCTTTAAGTTTATTTATTTATTTTTGAGAGCGAGAGAGAGAGAGAGCAAGCAGGGGAGGGCAGAGAGAGAGGGAGGCATAGAATTCAAAGCAGACTCCCGGCTCTGAGCTGTTAGCATAAAGCCCGACGTTGGGCTTGAACTCATGAACTGCGAGATCACGACCTGAGCCAAAGCCAGATGCTCAACTGTCTGAGCCACCCAGATGCCCCTGTGGCATCTATTTTTTAAATAGATGCATAGTAATTTTTTTTAATGCAGTAACCCTTACCAAAAACACCATTTGAGTTTTGTAATTTCAGTGATTACAATATCTATATTAGAAAAGCTCATTGAAAACATTAGGCACTACCTAAACAATAAAAATTGAACACATGAATTCCTTCTATATTACTAAGATTATATTGTGCTTTTTCAGATTTTACTGGAAAAGAAACACTGCAGAGAAAACATTGACCCTTTGTTCTTTATAAAGAAAAGATTATCTCCTGTGATCAACCTCGAGTAAATTAGAGAAACCCCCCCTTAGCTAACACCCCCCTGCCCCCTCACTGAAGTTTTGTGTCTCAGTACACAAAATCATTTAGGTAGAATGCCTCTTCAGTGTCCTGTACACCATTGTTTCTCGATCTTTATGGAACCTTCACTGCTCTTATCTTCTTTTAACAAGATACAGCCAAGTTTCCGAAGACCCTAAAGCAATTCTGCCTCCCACAGTCATCCAAAAATTGTTTTCTGAATAGTTTGGACCAGTTGCTTAAAGATAAAAATCACTCAAGACAAAAAGGAGTGTACAAAGGCAAAGATTATTACTGAACTGAAGAGAATTTTGAAACCTGGATCATAGTGTTGTAAACTCTTATTCACCAACAAAAATAGGCAGTAAAGAAAAAGGAGAAGGCGGGGAAAATCCTAGATGATTACGGGAAAGACCAGGTAAGTTCTGGCAGAGGCAGTGGGAACAAGGCAGACAGAGAATGGGTGCCCTTCTTTTAAGTGAAAGGTGTTTGAATTTCATTGGCAGATACATGCATTGGATCATTTGAAACTTGTCTTGACACCTATTTTCCCAACATTTTATTGTGAAGATTTTCAATCAGAGAAGTGGAAAGAATTGTACGATGAATACCTCTCCTCCCACCCAGATCCCACAATGAACATTTCACTCTTTCTCTACCACCTGTATTCCATCTCTGTCCATCAACCCAGCTCATTTTTGGTGCATTTCAAAGTGAGTTTAGATATCAGTATGCTTTGGTCCTAAACTTTTTTTTAATAAACTTTATTTATTTATTTTGAAAGAGACAGAGACGGCATGAGTGGGGGAGGAGCAGAGAGAGAGAGAGAGAGAGAGAGAGAGAGAGAGAGAGAGAATCCCAAGCAGGATCCACGTGATCAGTGCACAGAGCCCAACTTGGGGGCTCGAACTCACAAAACCGTGAGATCATGATCTGAGCCAAAACCAAAAGTTGGACGCTCAACTGACTGAGTCACCCAGGCACCCCTGCTCTTAAACTTTTAAGCACGTACGTCAATATTTGTTTGATTCTTTTTTGTTTTTCAGGTAAGGTGTACATACAGTGAAATACTCAAACCTACCCACACTGTAGACTTGTGCCTTCTGTGATTTTTCATGACAGCACGTCTGTGTAATCCAAACCTTTATCGAGATGTAGAATGTAACATTACCCCCCCGAAGCTCCCTCATGTCGCCCCCCCATCAATTCCCACCCCCTGCAACTGCCTGTTCTGATTGTTTCCTCATAGATGAATTTTGCCTGTCCTAGAATTTCATATAATTGAATCCGCCGTATGTGCTGCTCGGCGTAAGGCTTCCTTCCCTCAGCACACAGACTTCAAAATCTCTTTTTGAGTCACCTGCAGAGTGAGGTGAAGTAATCCCATTCGTTCGATTTCAAGTGGCTGAGCTGACTTGGTGAATCCTGACTTTCAGGGCTGTTTCCTGCCATTCTCAATCTTGCCAGCAACGCGCACATCAGCACCAACGCCACCTGTGGGGAGCGGGGGCCCGAGATGTCCTGCAAGCTTGTGGAGCACGTGCCCGGTCGACCCGTGCGCAACGCACAGTGCCGGATCTGCGACGCGGACAGCGCCAACCCCAAAGGCAAGTGTCGCTCCTATTCGGAAGTGCCCTTGGGGACTGGTGCCTCTAGAAATGATGACTGAAGGCTTCTGTTAGGAGTCACGAACATTGTGTTCACCTTCACTGCCACTCATGTCCACTAGCCTTGCCATTGGGAAGTCAAAAACTTTAAAGAGCTGAGGGGAACACCTATATTTTTTCTTTTCGCAGAACGCCACCCAATATCCCATGCAATCGATGGGACCAACAACTGGTGGCAAAGCCCCAGTATTCAAAACGGGAGAGAATATCACTGGGTCACAATCACTCTGGACTTAAGACAGGTAGGTCGGGCCAGAAGCACTGAAGGATGTCTATGGATTGCTGAGTTGTGCTCTCCCGATGCCCTTCCAGAAAGTCTGGCTTGTGTCTGAGCATGTTTACATTCTGGTCAGACTGTTTTCCACCAGGTGAATTCAAGTGATACACAGAAGTAGTCTATTTCTTGTCGCATTTATCATTCCCAGGTATCTGCGAGAATATGGGTGAAATTGTGTCCACGTGGTTTGGTGTTCTTGGAATCTGGGTGAGCGGGGCACGCTCACCTGTTTGGGATACCATATCAAGCTGTGTGCTACATGTCGTCAGACACCCTGGGGGTGAGGGGACAAAACGCAGAGTTTCTTTTGAGGTTATTGGCTTACTATTATCACTGTGCAAAGGTATTGCATAAGGGTTGTATGTAGAAAATAAGGCTAGGAAACCAAAAGGATGATGTGACTCCTGTTGGCCATGCTCCGGCCCTGTCATGCCGTCGGTGAGTCCCAGAGTAATGGATTGTCCTCACTTCTGTGAGCAAGCCTTCAGTACGAGTTGGGAAAGACAAGGTATAAATGGCTCCAGCCATGCCCGTATCTTCTTGCTTTGCTTCAAGACCACATAGGAGAATGGAGAAAAATATGATACGGGTCTTGGTTGTCCCAATGTTTCTGGGAAAGGGAAGGAAAAGGAAAGAAATCTGAGAGGAAGGAATGAAAGAGAGATGGCAGGTGTTTTGGGCTGTTGTCAAAATCTCGAAGTTGAGGTCTCCAGAAAAGCCATTACATGACATTCTTATTTATTTCCATTTAATTTCTCTTACATTAGAACTCATCAATATCACATTAACTGTAAGCTCAAAGAGACAAATCATTGAAATATGCACTGCAGGGTTGAAATAGGAGTTGTGAAAATTTAATGACAAATAATTATAATTCTTTGAACAAGTATTAGTTTTGGGTTTTTTTAAATGTTTATTTACTTACTTTGATAGAGAGAGAGTGTACCCATGCGTGAGTAGGGGAGGGGCAGAGAGAGGACAGAGAGAATCCTCAGCAGGCTCCGTGCTGTCAGCGCAGAGCCCAGTGCGGGGCTCAATCTCATGACTGTGAGATCATCGCCTGAGCCGAAATCAAGAGTCGACCACTCGAACGTCCAGACCACTCAGGTGCCCCAAATAAGTAATAGTTTTTGAAATGTGTAGGCGTTTAAGTAGAAGACAAGGTGATGCTGTGTATATTCACATACAAGGAACTTTTGTATTATTTCTAATGTATCTGAGTTCTTCTGGGAACCCTTGGGTTCTTCTACTTGGGTTCCTTCCACCATAAGGAATACATTCAAGTGGAATTAGCAGGGCCTATTAGAAAATGTATTATTTCTAATAATAACAGTAAATAAAGTAGCAAAAGGTGAGGCTCAGGAGATTTTTCCCCATGTTTAGGTTCATAGTATTTCAGTAAAATAACACTTTCAGTTGTTTTCAGCCGTATGTCTTGCGTTATTATGTCATGTCTTAATATTTGTAAACCTCCCTAAAGCAAAAGAGAAAAGAACCCCCATTTTGGCCTGGCCTGTTTTTATTTCAATGGTGAGAAATTGAATCTCTTCCTCTACTGCAGGAGATCTTGGTTTTCCCATCGCCTTTTCAGTTTGTTTTCTATCTTCAAGGGGAAAAACACAGCCGTTTTCACCATCAGAAACGTGATAGTGTATGGAGTGTAGGGGCAAACTAACAGCTGGACATTTTACTTTTGGATTTCAGATCCGTGTTAGACTGTCATTTATCGTGCAATGTGTCACATTTGATTTTACTCTGAATGGATCTCTTTTGCTTTAGGTTGAGCTGAGTTGGCTTGAGGAATTCAAGGGGGCTCATCAGTTTTAGGTCTTTAAAGCATATTTCAAAAATAGGCATGTTTACATAGTTATAGACCTCTAGGTAATTTCTAGTGCTTTTTAGATAAATTTCCAAATTAAGATTACTTAAACTAGTTGGTACTCAGAAATGTCTTTACCTTTTTTCTTAATTTATTTTTTATTTAAAAAATTTTTTTAAATCATTTATTTATTTTTGAGAGACAGAGAGAGGCAGAGCATGAGCAGGGGAGGGGTGGAGAGAGAGAGAGAGAGAGAGAGAGAGAGAGAGAGAATCTGAAGCAGGCTCCAGGCTCTGAGCTGTTTGTTAGCACAGAGTCCAACGCAGGGCTCGAGCTCACGAACTGCGAGACCATGACCTGAGCTGAAGTTGGACGCTCAACCGACTGAGCCACCCAGGCGCCCCTCTTTATCATTTTTAGACAGTGTAAAATTTTTGTCATGCTCTCAGTTTTTTAAAAAGTGCATTATGCAAGTCTCTCTCAGATTTATTTATTTATTGAGCCTTTTTATTATGAACATTTTTTAATATGTAGAAAGCATATTACAGTAAGCATGCACATACCCACCCCTGAGCCTCAGAGATTGTTAAACATTCTGCAATCTTGATTTCAGCTTCCCAGTTTCCAGGCGAATGGCAGTCATGATGATATTGTACCAATACAATATTTTCTGTAGCTTCAAAAATTTAAGAGATTTGTCCTGAAGAGACACCATGCCATTTGCAGCCCTAACAAAATTAAGAGCAATTCCCTAATAACTATTTTACCATCCGTGTCGAACTTTCCCCGTTTATCCAACAATGTCTTCTGTAGCTCTTTTTCCTTTTCAAACCAGGATCCATTAAAACCACTCCTCACATTTGATTGTTAGACTTCTTAAATCTCTTCTAATCTGAATTGCTCTCCACTGATTTTTAATTTTTTTAATTTTTAATTTTATTTTTTTAATGTTTATTTTTGAAAGAGAGACAGCACAAGCTGGAGTCAGGCAGAGAGAGAGAGAGAGAGAGAGAGAGAGAGAGAGAGATAGAGGATCCAAAGCAGGCTCTATGCTGTCAGTGCAGAGCCCCATGCAGGGCTTGAACTCAGGAACAGCCAGATGAGGACCTCAGTGGAGGGAAGGAGAGAGGGAAGGAGGGAGGGAAGAAGGAAAGAAGGAAGGAAGAAAAAGAAAGCTTAAGATTCACTTTAACAAATGTTAATCCTAACATATATGTGAGTAGTCTACATAACAAACTACTTCCTGCTCACTATCAAGTGACTTCGGAGCTTGGTCTTCAGCACTATACCCTTGAATTGAGTCAGAGATCTTTTGTGACAACTTAAAATTTTAAAGAAGTCATTCTGAGTGAGAGAACTAGCATGCGCATTTGATGGATCTTTTTTTAATTTTAATTTTTTTCAATGTTTATTATTTATTTTTGAGAGAGAGAGACAGAGACAGAGCATGGGCAGGGGAGGGGCAGAGAGAGAGGGAGACACAGAATCTGAAGCAGGCTCCAGGCTCTGAGCTGTCAGCACAGAGCCCGACGCAGGACTCGAACCCACAACTGCAAGGTCATGACCTGAGCCGAAGTCGGACGCTTAACCAACTGAGCCACCCAGGCACACCATTTGATGTATCTTGAATGTAATGCTTGTCAGCATTTTTTTAGGCCCTGCTGATTCCACTTGAATGTATTCCTTATGGTAGAAGGAACCCAAGTAGAAGAACCCAAGGATTTCCAGTTTGAGACCCACTACTTTCAAAGTTTAGACATCAGGCAGAATCTTTCATCAATAGGGAAATTCGAAAATCCAAACCACGGTGAGATACCACTTTGCACCCACTGACATGGCTGTTACCAAAAATACAACAGGAAATAACGAGGGTTGGTGAGGGTGCAGAGACACTGAAATCGTGGTCCATTGCTGGGGGGAATGTAAAACGGTACAGTGTGGTGGAACACAGTGTAGTGGTCCCTCAAAAAGTTACACAGAGAATTTGCACATGCTCCAGCAATTCTCTTCTAGATATATCCCCAAAAGAACAGAAAGCAGGAATTCAAGGAGATACTTGCACACCCATGTTCATAGCAGCATTATTCATAATAGCCAGAAGGTGGATGTAACCCCAGTGCCTGTCAGTAACTGAATGAATAAACGAAGTATGGTACGTAAATAGAATGGAATATAATTCTGCCTTCAAAAGAAAGCAAATTCTTCTTTTTTTTTTTTTTTGGCATTAACTTCAGTATTTATTATTTTTTAGAGACTATTTATTTATTTATTTTTTCAATATATGAAATTTATTGCCAAATTGGTTTCCATACAACACCCAGTGCTCATCCCAAAAGGTGCCCTCCTCAATACCCATCACCCACCCTCCCCTCCCTCCCTCCCTCCCCCCATCAACCCTCAGTTTGTTCTCAGTTTTTAAGAGTCTCTTATGCTTTGGCTCTCTCCCACTCTAACCTCTTTGTTTTTTTTTTTTTTTTTCCCTTCCCCTCCCCCATGGGTTTCTGTTAAGTTTCTCAGGATCCACATAAAAGTGAAAACATATGGTATCTGTCTTTCTCTGTATCGCTTATTTCACTTAGCATCACACTCTCCAGTTCCATCCACGTTGCTACAAAGGGCCATATTTCATTCTTTCTCATTGCCACGTAGTACTCCATTGTGTATATAAACCACAATTTCTTTATCCATTCATCAGTCGATGGACATTTAGGCTCTTTCCATAATTTGGCTATTGTTGAGAGTGCCGCTATAAACATTGGGGTACAAGTGCCCCTATGCATCAGTACTCCTGTATCCCTTGGGTAAATTGCTAGCAGTGCTATTGCTGGGTCATAGGGTAGATCTATTTTTAATTTTTTGAGGCCTCCACACTGTTTTCCAGAGTGGCTGCACCAGTTTGCATTCCCACCAGCAGTGCAAGAGGGTCCCCGTTTCTCCACATCCTCTCCAGCATCTATAGTCTCCTGATTTGTTCATTTTGGCCACTCTGACTGGCGTGAGGTGATCTCTGAGTGTGGTTTTGATTTGTATTTCCCTGATGAGGAGCGACGTTGAGCATCTTTTCATGTGCCTGTTGGCCATCCGGATGTCTTCTTTAGAGAAGTGTCTATTCATGTTTCCTGCCCATTTCTTCACTGGGTTATTTGTTTTTCGGGTGTGGAGTTTGGTGAGCTAAAAGAAAGCAAATTCCGATACATGCAGCAACATGGATGAACCTTGAAAACATGCTAAGTGAAATAAACCAAACACAGAAGGACAAATACTGCATGACTCTACTTCTTTCTTTTTTCTTTTTGAGAGAAGAGAGAGAGAGAGAAAGAGTATGAGCGGGGGAGGGGCAGAGAGAGAGGGAGACACAGAACTGGATGCAGGCTCCAGGCTCCGAGCTGTCAGCACAGACCCTGATGCGGGGCTCGAACTCACAAACTGCGAGATCGTGACCTGAACCGAAGTCGGACACTCAACCAATTGAGCCACCCAGGCGCCCTGCATGACTCTACTTCTGTGCAGCACCAGAGTGGTTCTCTCTCTAGAGAGAGAGAAAGTAGAATGATGTCTGCCAGAGCTGAGGGGAGGAGGGACTGAGGAGTCAGTGTTTCAAGGGTGCGGGCTTTCAGTTTGGGGAGGTGAAAAAGTTCTCAAGGTGGGTGGCGGAGGTGGCTGCACAACAATGTGAACGTACTTCGTGCCAATGGACCGCACACTTAAAATGGCTACAATGGTCATTTTTTACGTTATGTATATTTTACTACAACTTTTGAAAGTTGGTATACTGTGAAATACATGCTGTTTTGTATCAGCTGGGTCCATCCAATCAGGAAATCAGAAACCACACCAGTTATTTACAGGGATGTATCTAGCACGAGGAACAGGTTAAACAGTGTTGGAGGACTGGGGAAGAGAGTACCAAGGGAACTCGGGGATGCTAATGGCTGAAGGGGAACCAGGGGAGGCGACTGGGTTATTGGCATCTAGAGGCGTGGGGGAGGCTGCCTTCCAGTCTTCTGGCCTCCTACTATTACCTCCACTCAAAGCCCCCCAAAGCAGAGTATAGAAGGGTGGATTTGCAGTTGCATTGCAACCAGCACAGATACTGTCTTCTCAATAGGTCATCACTTGTGCCATTGCAACCATGTAAACACAGAGACACGGCCTTGAACCCTGGAACGGTAGTTTCACCGTGGTTGGCCAGATCCTGAATATGCTTATAGTAAGTTTTTAGATCAGCTTTGGAATAAAAATGCAAAATTTGGAATTTTCATGGGCAAACCATGGAGTGCCTTTTGATACATTGACAGACTGGGTGTGTCCTTAGATCTTGGCTTAGAGACCATACAGGGTGATACCTTGGTACCGTGACTTTAAGAAGGACAGTGGTGGAGGAAAAGGGAGGCAGTTCCTTTGTTTATATATGTATTTATTGTTACTTCTTGATTGTGTGGTGCCATGGAGATGTGTAAAGTGTAACTGGGCACTATGCTTTCATAATTTACAAAGTAGAAGGTCACAGCATTGAGGATGAAATGTGGTTCCTAGTCAAGCACCTGACAAACTCCACACACTAAATAAATGTGGGCTTCCTTTCCTTCTGCCATATTTGTAGTCCACAAGTGACTTTGAAGTCCCAAAGATCTTTAGATATCACCAAAAAAAGGTTAACCAAGAACTTGATATAATCTGGTTGGAGTTAGCTAGTAGAAGGTTGAAGGATGCAATTATGCAGATGTTGAGAAATACATTCATAATTCAAAAATGATTTTTTTTCCTAGTTAGAAAAGTACGTGGCCTCATGGTAGAAAAATTAGAAGGTTCAGGTAAGTGTAAAGAGGCAGAAAACCTTATAATCCCTTCACTCCAAAGCAACCCAAATAACATCAGCATATTGCTTTTAGGCTTTTGCATGGATTTCTGTGTATTTAATAATGCTGCAATAATGCTATCATGTATAACAGATTTATTATGGGTGTTACATCATCAAATCCTCATACTCACACTATGAGTTTGGTCTTATTATGATCTCCTTTTGACAAATGACAAAACTGAGACTTAGGGAGTTCAGGTAACTTGCTCAAGAGTAGAACTCACTGGGGTTCAGGAGCCTGGGCTCTGTCTTCATCAATGGGCAATACGATCCCTTCAGCTGAAACTTTTGACATATATGTTTGTGTCCTGATGTTTTATTAACTTTGTAGCATTTCCCAACATAGCTAAAACTCATTATTAATAATTTTTGAAAGTACATTAATATTCTTCTACATGGTTTACCCATTACTTGCGTAAGAATCCCCATGCCTGACATTTTAGTTATTTTCTGTTATGGGTAATAACTGGGTTAAAAAAAAGAGTTTGATCTCCTATGTATGCCAATGAAGTAATACAGTGAATACAAATCAGTTTCAAGGTTCATACTGCAAGTTTGTGTTTAGTTTTATTTTGATGATCCCATTAAAAAGGAATATTTATTGCCTATATGTGTATAGGAATCTATACATATACCTTGTATATGAACATATATGTATTTTACATATATATATGATATGTATGTGTAGGACTTACACAGTTGACCCTTAGACAGTGTGGGGGTTAGGGGTACTGACCACCTGTGCAGTTGAAAATTCATGTATAAGTCAACTACTGACCTGCTGTTGACTGGAAACCTTATTGATAACATATAGAATTTAGAATCATATAGAACTTATAAAAATATATAATATAGAATTATATACAGTAGGTATAGAATCTATATATGGCATATTAAATCTATACATGTATATATTGTATACATATAATCTATGTATTGTGTACTTATATACAATGAATATATATAGGAATCTATATTTGTATACATACTAACATAAGTATAGGTTATAGACTACAAAGCATTTTTTTCCTCATCCATATTAGTTTATCTGCTCTCCCCAAAAGTCCTGGAATACAGATGGTCTCTTTGGAGGTAAGCACATTGCAGCACAGAGCGGTTCACTGGCTCACCCAGGGTTAAGTGGCTGTATGTGCTGAAGCTGGGATTGGAAATCGGGACTTCTGGTTCCTTCCACACTATGCTACTGTCTCACCTCATTTGTTCCTGGTCTCCTATCACTGTTTTCCTATTACGGGGAGACTGGCTGGATCTCATAGAATTTCCTCCTGATGTGGGATAGTTCAGGGTCTTCCTAAACCCTTCCCTTGTTTCTCTTTCTTCATGTTGCCACTCAGGGGGTCCTTTCCCTACGGTCACTGGTAGATTTGGGTGCTAGCGGCCATGTGTTTTTTGGCCAAGAAGCAGGAAAATGAGCCAATGTGTTGTACTCTCCCTCGAAAATTTTTAAACCTGGGAAAAAAGTGTCACTGGGAGGTGGTCAGATTTGTGAGTCAAAATTTGTAATGTTCGTTTAGAAGATAAAATATGTTTCGTAAAAAAAGGAAATGTTTCCTATAGCACTGAAAATAAAACTGCCCTTTGAAGCAGTGCTTTATTTTCTGTGTAGGTTTAATTAGGAAGTGGCACTTTGTTGTGGGAACATAATCACAGAAGGGCCTTTGTTTTAGACGAACCTTTAAACAATAGCTGCTTGTTTGCCGGGTTTTATAAAACCTCATTAATTTGGATGTCTGTTGTTTTTTCCCTAAAATTTCTGAAAAATTGACCAGAACTAGATTTAGGTTTATTATTGTGTCATATCCAAATAGAAGGTGTTTGCTAAGCACACTGACAGGGTAAATAAGAAAAGAACAGGCAGATTTCACAGTCTTCAGAGGGAAAATCTTGAAAGATTTTTAGAACAAGAATTGCATGTAAGTTGGAGTTTCTCATTGCAGGGGAGTCTTGGCTGTTCATTAAAAGAGGTCAGGCAAAGACCCTTCCTGGAAACTGTGGTAGGAATTATTGTTAACCGTATACTTGCATTGATTCAAAATGATTCATTCTGTTTCAATTTTCTGTTACTTTATACTCAACCAATTTCACATGTTAAGTTTTTCTTGAATTTGTTTGGCAAAAAGAATAGATTGGAAGAAATCTTAAGCTCTTCATTGTGGTCTGAAGTAAGCCACACAAAATCCTTGTCCTTCAGGCATTTTTATCTTTTTCATCCTGTTCTCTGTGCAACTGCTACTCTCGTAGATAGGTCTTTCTTTTGTTTTCCTATTTTTATTATCTCATTTTATTGTTTCATACACAACTTCTCCAGTTATCTATTGTGTATCTAGTGTGTAAGAAATCACAGCGAACCTTTATGCCTTCAAACAGCAGCATTCATTATATTTATCCCAGTTTCTATGGGTGAGTATTTCAGGAAGGGCTTGATTGAGTGGGTGTATGGGTAAGGTTGCAGGCATGGGGGTTGGAGGTGGGGCAGCTGGGGAGGAGGTGCTGAGGCAGCTAGGAAGAGGGGTCTGGGCAGCTGGGAAGAGGGTACTGGGGCAGCTGGGAAGAGGGTACTGGGGCAGCTGAGAAGGGGGTGCTGGGGCAGCTGGGGGCTTCATGTGATCTCAAGACCTCTCTGTGTGGTCTCTCCATGTGGGCTGGTGTGGGCGTCCTCATAGCATGGCAGCCTTAAGGCAGAATGCCTACCTGGCAGTTCAGGGCTCCAGCACAAATGTTCCAGAGAAAGTTCCAGAAGTCGTGTCCCCACGTAGACCTGGCCTCCAGAGTCACGTGGCAGCACCTCCCTGGGCGCTATGGGCCACCCGGTCATTGAAGTCATGGGAGATTCAAGTAGAGGAAACATGGAGCCACCCCAGCCTGTCAGTGGGGGAGGGGGAAACAGTTGGAGGCCTGTTGTCAAACTGTGACTGCCTCATACTTCTGACAACGCCTGTCTCTGAGGGACTTCTTCTGCCAGCCTCCCACAGCTCGTCTTAGGTGCCATGCCTTTATCTTTTGGTGTTCTAAAGAGCTATAGGATCAAATGGGGACACAAATACTATACCTTGAATTGTTCAATGTTCCTGGCAGGTGAGCTGAATAAGTGAAATTAACTGAGACCAGGCTTCAAGGACTGTACAGACTTCTGTTTCTTGACACGATTTATTTTTTTAATGTTGATTTATTTTGCGAGAGGGAGGCCGAGAGAGCAAGCATGAGTGGGGGAGGGGCAGAGGACGAGGGGGAGAGAGAATCTCAAGCAGGCGCCTCACTGTCAGCACAGAGCCGGACACGGGGCTCGATCTCGGGATGTGTGAGATCATGACCTGAGCCAAAAGCAAGAGTGAGACACTTAACCAGCTGAGCCACCCAGGTGCCCTGACAAGATTTATTTTTAAGCTTTATCATTTATGTATTATCAATAGTTTGCTGAACAGTCAAGCATAAGCATATTGCCATTTAGCACATTTCGTTTAGCATCCCCAGCCCCTTATTTTGTTTTGAAAGTCAGAGGATTGGCCTCACTAATACAGTATGTCTTACTCAACAGGGCTTCTTAGACTGGGCCTTGGTGAGGATTCTGGGAAATCAGTGCAGGTTTTGAGACCCTGTCTCAATATACTTTTCTTGTCCCCAGTTATTTTGACTTCAAAATACAGTTTTTTGTATATGTATGGAAAGAGAGAGGTCTGTTCTGAAATCATTATTTCTTCCTGTTATAAAGATAAGTTTTAATTTCTGAAGAAATACTTCTTTGGAAAATATGGTGCCATTGGAATCCATTCTAGCGTTTGCTGGGTTTTTATTTCTTTCTTTTTACTTAGTGATCTACTCAAACTGCAGCATTTTTATCCTTAAAAATAAAGCTGGGACAACTAGAAAAAAACAAAGGAGCTCATGAATACCTCAGCTATACCTCAGAATAGCTCTTGTGTTTTCAGTGTCTTCAATTGACCTTTTCTCTGTGCAGAAACATCCTTTATTTTGATATAGAAGTGGAAATTTTTGAAATATAAAAAAATACAAGGCAAAAAGTTTCTAAAAAATCACTTGTGATATTAATTACCAGGAGTTACCTTTTTTTTTTAGATTTTTTTTTTTAATGTTTATTTGTTTCTGAGAGAGAGACAGAGTGTGATCAGGTGAGGGGTAGAGAGAGGGGGAGACACAGAATCCGAAGCAGGCTCCAGGCTCTGAGCTATCAGCACAGAGCCTGACGCGGAGCCTGAACTCACAAATCATAATAAGATCATGACCTGAGCCTAAGTCGGACACTTGACTGACTGAACCACCCAGGTGCCTTAGGAATTACCTTTTGATCTATTCCATCCTAGGTGAGAACAAGGTATATATTTAATAATTCATGATCTCTGCCTATTGGGTGCTAGGGCCTCAGGATTCCTTGATGAACAAGACAGTGATGGCATTTGGGGAAAACCCTTAGCACAGAGAAGGTACGCAACAAACAGTAGCTTCCTTATATATTGGTTGTTATCACTGCTGCTTTGATTGTTACTTAAGGCCGAGTCTGGCCTTCAGGGCCTCTGGTCGTGGGGGAAATGGGCAAGTAAGCAGACCTCTCTGGTCCTGTGGAAGAGGGGTTGAGGGTGCTTGGAGAACATAAGGAAGGGAAGCTTAGGGGATCAGGGAGACAACCCAAATGAAGGGAGTGAAGGAAGGGAGCAGGGAATGAGGAAGGGTACACAGGAGAGCAGCTAGGGAAAGGCATATTTATGGAGCTAAAATAGTACATTCAGTCCTGTAATAAATGTCTTCTTTCATTTTTCCTGTTGATTGAGATACAGTTTACACGCTGTGAAATGCACCCGTCGTAAGGGTATAGTTGGATGGGTTTTGACACCTACAGACACATGTGTAAGCCACAGCCTTATAGAAATACAGACCATTTCCACGGCCCCACAACCTCCTCCTGTGCCTTCCCAGTCTGCGCTCTACCAGCCCCTCCCCCTCCCCCTCCCACCACCAACTCCTCTGGAAGTTTCTCACTTTTTTTTTTTTTTATTTTTTTTTAACGTTTATTTATTTTTGAGACAGAGAGAGACAGAGCATGAGTGGGGAAGGGTCAGAGAGAGAGGGAGACACAGAATCCAAAGCAGGCTCCAGACTCTAAGCTGTCAGCACAGAGCCCGATGTGGGGCTCGAACTCACAAATCGTGAGATCATGACCTGAGACAAAGTTGGGTGCTTAACTGACTGAGCCACTCAGGCCTCCCTAATTTTTTAGAACCACTCTTTTGTATACTTTATCCAGTTTTCTAGTTGTTTACTCCGGGAGGGCCAGGCAGTACCAACTTCTTCTTCATGGCCATCTTCAAAATTCCTGTAACAATATTTAATGACAGAATAATAGGTCACCATCTGGGTACATGATAATTTATTCAACCTGTTCCCATTGTTGGACATATAAGGCATTTCCAATTTTATAAAGTCATGCTGCAACAGATGTTTGGATATTTTTATGACTGAAGGTCTGATTATATTTTAGTGTAGATTCCGAGAAATGGGATTATTGGGTCAAAGAGCTTAAACATCTTTCAAATGTGATCTTTTTTCTTTTTTTGAGAGAGAGAGAGAGAGGATGCAAGTGAGTGAGGGGCAGAGAGAGAGAGGGAGAGAGAGAGAGAAGCAGGGCTCGTCCAAAGCAGGGCTCGAGCTCACCTGAAGTGAGCCCGAACTCATCAACGTGAGATCATGACCTGAGCCGAAGTCAGATATTAACCAACTGAGCCACCCAGGCGCCCCTCAAATGTGATCTTCACTGCCTTAGTTTTTCAGAAATATTTGTTATTTTATATGCTCTCTGACAGTGAGTGTGTGTGTCTCACAACCCCTCAGCAGCTCAGAGATTAACATTTCCCTTCGATTTTTGTTCCCTGCTAATCGAATAGCAGAGCATCTACTATTTGCTTGTTTGTTTATTTGTTATTATTTGTTCATGCATTTATTCAGATGTAACATATACTTATTGATTTATGTCACTGTATTGGACATATATTTGGGGGCACTGGGCTGAATTCAGATGCTTAAACAATGTTTATTTATCCTTGTCTATTACCTTCACAGGTATAAATTATGCCATGATTATTCACCTCTACAGGAGCCATCAAATTGCTTGTAACATGACACTCTTAGATATTTGAACATCCATACAAGAGGCAGGACAGAATTTTCAACTCCTCTTGTAACCAGCCAGCAAGACGTTGAATTAACTCTAAATATCATTGTTTGGGGAGGTACCACTTGTCAGAAGAATCACTATGGCACTTGAGAAAAGTAACAAAAACTCTGATAGTGGTACCTTCCAGCCATAGTGAGCATCTTATGAAGTGTTTTCCTATGCATTATTTCACACCACACTTACAATGCGGAACAAGTAAAGAACGGATCGATTCGCATTCGCGTTCTTCGTTGTGAATCATTGCAGTGGGGACAATAGAACACGCTCTGGATTTATCATTTTAAGCCTGACTTGTGGAAAACATCAAATCTAGTTTTATAATTCTCTAGATGGTAAGAAATTAAAATGTGTTACCTGGGGGAGAGTGAATCTGGAAGTCTTGCTCTGTGAGCGTTATTCTTGGTGAGATAACAGGCAAAGTTGCCAGAGCGATAAAGGTAGAAAATCCCTAGTGACCCGGACAGCAGCCTGTTTATGCCAGTGCACTTCCTGAGGCCTGGGATCCCTTTGAGATTTGTATCCAGATACTTGGAGGGCACTGGCTCCCTCTGGCCTGCCCTTTATGCGCCATAAGGTACGGAAATGAAGTCTGGAAAAGCTGTGTGATCGAATTAAAACCTGCAGATTATTAGCTGGGGAGTCACAGCTGTCCACACCGGATATCCTGAGAAATTTGGTGAAGTCTTAAAACCACCCATTAGCCAACTGGGGTGGTTTAAGCTTTCTTAGAGTGATAACTACGATAGTCATGTGTAAATAGTTTGTTTTTGACAAAGTAATATAGACTTTATTTTGCAGAGAAGTTTTCTATTTATAGGAAAATTGAGTGAAAAGTATAAATGTTCCCATATACCCCCCTCTATAATAGTTTTTGATCAACTTTGGACTCTTAATCATAGTTTTAAAAGTAAATCAAGTGACTGATGTAGTACATATTCACAAGTTTCTAAGAACTTTCCCCCTCATATGTAGAGGGTGACTGAAAATTGTCATCCGTCTTATGATTTAAAATTTTCTCTTTTCTGTAGTGTTTTGTGGCCTGTTATCAGAGGATATTTACCTTTGTTCTTCATACAGTAGGAGCACAAGAAAGCCAGTAACATAACCAGGCAGTAGGCCTCCACTGAGGTGGCCACTATTCGGGGTTATTTATTGCTTTATACCAGATTTACCTACGGGCCAGGCAGGAAACAGGGCTTCCCAGAAGTCAGCTCGTGGTTCAGGAAGTAGCTCCAGGGAGGAAAGCAGTCTGTCTGAACTGTGGGTCTTCAGTCAAGGCATCGCCAGGGCCTCCTTCCCTTCTCCAACCTGAGTGGTTTGGGGCTTGGATTTTGTATTTTGTGAAGTACCATCATGACAGAAACAAGGTCATGGGAAAGATGAGATTCCCGATGTCTCTTCTGAGCTGTTTGCTTGACCTCCACGTGGCTTCATGGGCTTCTCCAGAGTTCCCTGACTGGAAATAATGTGTTCTACTCACGTGCAATTTAGAAACCTCCATCTTCCAGGAAAAGTTGAATCTTCATGCCATTTACTTTTCTCTCCCTATTTTCCCATCCTTTTTTTTTTCTTGTGGTAAAATATACATAAAATTTGCCATTGTAACCATTTTTTTTTTAAGCGTGCCATTCAGTGGCATTAAGTACATTCACACTGTTGTGAAATCATCACCACTATTTACCTCTAGGTGAATAATCCCGTCTCTATGAATTTGACTTTTAGGTGACCCATATGAGTGGAATCATGCAGTATTTATCCTTTGCATCTGGCTTATTTCACTTAGCATAATGTCCTCAACGTTCACCCATGTTGTGTTACGTATTAGAATTTCATTCCTCTTTAAGGCTGAATAGGGACATCCCAGGGTTTGTTGACCCATTTATCCACTGATGGATATTTGGGTTATTTCCATCTCTTGGGTATTGTGAGTAGTGCCACTATAGACATTGGCATATTGGTATCTGTTTGAGTCCCTGCTTTCAGAAGTGGGATTGCTTGGTCATATGGTAATTCTATGATTAATTTTTTGAGGACTGTCTTCCATACTGTCTTCCATAATGGCTGCACCATTTTACATTTTCACCACATTTTTTTTAAATTTCTTTTTTTTTTTTAATTTTTTTTAACGTTTATTTATTTTTGAGACAGAGAGAGACAGAGCATGAATGGGGGGAGGTCAGAGAGAGAGGGAGACACAGAATCTGAAACAGGCTCCAGGCTCTGAGCGGTCAGCACAGAGCCCGACGCGGGGCTCGAACTCACGGACCGCGAGATCATGACCTGAGCCAAAGTCGGCCACTTAACCGACTGAGCCACCCAGGCACCCCACCACATTTTTTTTAAGTAAACAAAAGCCATCCTACATGAGACACTTATTTAGATATTCTTTTTTTTAAAAAAAGCTTTAAGCGTGATCATTTAAATGTGATAACCATCCATTTGATGCCTGACAAGTGATAGATGCTCAGTGAAGTTAGATGTGTCTAAAGAAAAATGACAATCTTTAAATAGGACATAGACCAAAGAATGAAATCTTGCAAAAACAAAAAATAAAATGCTTTCTAATTTCTCTAGTGCTAAAACTATAAACGATTCGGCTAGATTTCGTGACCAAAGGAAAGAAACACATAATTATTGTTTCTAGGAGTTGTAAATGTGTAACTAATAGGTTAATGTTTAGTGGAGTCGGTCAAGTGCAGATTTACACAGCTTTTCTGGATGGTATCGCCACTTGGATTTGGGAGGCTTAATGATTAGGAGCCCCTTTTACTTTCATAGGGTGTGATGACACTGTTTTCTCGTGATTAGTGATGAGAAGGGAGCGGAAGCACGCGACCCATTGCGAGAACGACTAGGGCACCATAGGCCTTTGGGAGTTCTAGCAGATGAAGTGGAAAGAAGTTGATTTCCAAATGTTTGTAGCCAGAAGTTTCTGAGACTGAGGAAAGAAGGGGGAAGTGCGGGTTGTGGGGCCATGTGGGACAGACCTGTTCCATCTTCCAGAGGCGGATAGAGGGTCCTGCCAGAGTTGGAGAGCTCTGCCTGACCTCTTTGTGTTTTCTTCAAACTTATATTTGACTTTTTAGAAAACCCTTTGGGTCACATGGGTGGCCTGGTCACTTAAGTGTCCGACTCTTGGCTTCAGCTCAGGTCATGATCTCAGTTTGTGAGTTCTAGCCCTGCATCCGGCTCTGTGAAGACAGCATGGAGCCATCTTGGGATTCTTTCTAACTCTTTCTCTGCCCCTCCCTCACTCATGCTCTCTCTTTCTCAAAATAAATAGATAAACTTAAAAAAAAAAAAAAAAAAAGAGGGGCACCTGGGTGGCTCAGTCGGCTGAGTGTCCAACTTTGGCTCAGATCATGATGTCACAGCTTGTGAGTTCAAGCCCCGCGTCGGGCTCTGTGCTGACAGCTCAGAGCCTGGAGCCTGCTTCCGATTCTGTGTGTGTGTCTTTCTCTGCCCCTCTCCCACTCGTGCCATGCCTCTGTCTCTCAAAAATAAATAAACATTAAAAAAAAAAAGAAAAAGAAAACGCTTGACCTTTTCTATTTTTGGTCTTGGCTTTCACTACATCAGTGTCACCATCTCTCCCGATTTCCCAGCACCAACATCCAGTTCCATTATCTTTTCACCCCTGCTGACTCCGCAGCCCCCTGGTTCAAGGTCCTCTAATGGTCTAAAAGTTTGAACATGGTGTCCTTCCCCGTCTCCCCCCTCTGTCTACACCCAAGCTGGCCTGGCCTCCTGCCATTTCTACACCACTCTGTGCTCTGGCCCCGCAGGGTCTTCACTCCTTGTCCCTCTGCTCCTTCTCTTGCTTTACCTCGACATCTCCTCCTCAGGCCTCCCCTCTTTTCAGAGAAGACTTCCCGGACCACCCCATCTTCTCCAGTTTAGGCTGGCCTCCCCTGCCACAGCCAGACACCTTCAACACCTTCTGTCTTCCTGGGGACTTGGCTAACCTCTGTCTTGTCCATCAGGGCATCCAGCCACGCTAACCATGTCCTCCCCTTCCCCGCTGTACTGGTTGCACCTGCCCCATACAGTCCCCGTCACAAAGCAGACACTCAGTCAGTGTTTATTGAATGAAGCTCCAGCGAAACGTTGTTAGGGAGCACTCCTTGCTCCCATCCTCATGTGTCCCTATGGGGAGCATCTCTGAGAATGACATCTCTGCTTCTCTGCCTCTCCCTCCTCCTCCCCTGGAGAGGAGCAGGTGTTTGTCTAGCTGGCTGAAGAGCTGACCCAGGTAGGGCCACGTCCCTATTCTTCTCTTGTTGGGCAGGTTGTTCATAGGACACAGGTTCCTGACCCGCAGGTCAAGGTCACGGGGCCGGTGTGCACGTGTCCACTCCGCCCGTGACGCAGAGCCACACAGACCACTACAGCTACCCATTGAAGCCACAACCTCCATTTTTTCCCTTTTTCTGGAATATCGCTGACTTCTTTCTTCAGTCTCTGTGACAGATTTCTGAGCCTACTTCACAGTGAGTAGGGGAAGAAAGGGAAATTATTTATTGCCACTTCTGCTCCAACATAAATCAACGGGAGGCTGCATTTTGGGGAAAAGCCAAATGTAATTTCGAAGGCTATGAGATTCATAGGTGAAAAACTGGTGGAGGGTAGGAGTCAGGGGATAGGAAAGGTGCCTTTTGTATTTCTTAGGTCTGAGAGTGACCAGTACGTGCATCTCACAAGCGGGTTTGTCTCATCGTAGGGGTGCCGGGCCGTCACAGGACACAGAGTGGGAAAAAGGGTGAAGATCTCCACGCAGGGCATTGGGTGACATGCCTCGTTGTGCTTTTGAGGTAGTTCCGACTAATCTTCCACAAAATTTAGCAAAAGCGTTCCAGAACACTTGGCAACATTGAGCACTGGGAACAATTATGTGGAGAAATGCACTGACACAGGGAATGAAAACCAACCTCTTACTGTCCAGTTTTGACTTCTTCAAGTAGTGTGACACTTTTCCTTTGAAATACTTGCTAGTCGTCCTTAAATGGAAACCGTGACATGGGACAGCTTACTGACTGTCCTTTTTAAAATAGCTTTTCTAGTTGATGAAACACAGAACTGCTTCTGACAGATGTTTTGAGTATCGCTTCCCCATCCTCCGATTGCTGGTTATAAGTTACCGTTTCCTTTTTAGACAGGCTTTCCTCGTCCCCACACACAGCAGGGGACATCAGCAGGCACAGAGGCCTGGCCTGCTTGAAGCATCTTGGTTCAAAAGTGGGCCATTCCTTGTTTTTCTGAGACGCGAATCTTCAAGTTAAGGAAAGAAACCTACTTGATTTAAATTTGTCACTACCAGTAGCCAAGTCCCCCCATCCCAGTGAAAAGAAAAGGCAAAAAAGAAAAGACAGCAGAGGGCAGATCGGGATTTTGATGTGTTCATTTTGCATTTCTAATGACAGCACCAAATTTAAAGGAAAAGAAATCTAGTTTTATTCCAGAATGCTCTTCTCATTCACAACGCTGTTTCCTTCTGTCTGTTAATTTTGTATACAGGTCCTAAAATGAAGAGAGATCAGTAAAACAGCCAACTAAAATATGGTAGAAATGACATTGTAAGGTGATTGCCCGTAAGGGGTTTACCTAAAAAGTGCATCGCACGTATCCTGTGCGTCAAGTAACCTAAGCCCCAAACTCCCCCTGCTGCTTCCCATGATTATCAACTGATTAGATGCGTGAGTGATGTATACTCTAAAACCAGCAGAGGTTCATATCTGTGGTAGTAGTCAGCCTTCTGGTAAATAATAACCTCTTTATTCCTGAGTAGTAAATACTAATTCAAATGGTCATTCTGAATTTCATAGCCTAATAATGTCCTAAGAAATAAAGCTTACAAAGCGCAAATTCACTACTTTTTTGGAGGGATAATTGAGCAATATTACTTATCAAATGCACTTAGCTTTTAAAACATATAATTTAACCCATAACCCCAAACTCTTTGGTTGGCAAAAAGCTCTTTTCCATCACATTAGAAAGAAAACATTCCTCCATTCACTGTGTAGTGACCGTCGCGGAGGCAGGTAAATGCTTGTATGGAGAATTTCCAGAGGGGATCCTGCGCGGTGTCTGGGTCCCCGCGGATTACGTGGCCCAGCAGAGAGAAGTTGAGCTTTCTGTGGAGATGAGATACTTCATTTCTCCATGTACGTTGGAAATTAACCTCCAATGTTGGAGAATGAGGCTCTCTGTATTTTTCAGATGCGTGTCCCTGAGGTGAATTTGATATGTTTAAGATGGCGGCCCACGTGAAAATTCCTGTCTGGATTCCACTGTAGAAAGTGGTGTTCGATGTACGTCTACTTTGTTTATGTGACACTGTTTATGTGCATTCCAGTGATCATTAACAAAGGCCACTTGGTGGAAAACCGTGATGAAGGTGGATTTTGAAATGGCTGTATCAGCTGCAGGTTTGGCAAGACTGCAGTGGCTCTGAGTCTAGTGAAAACTGCTTCATCAGCTTGTGTTCAGCCAACCTTACGTGGAGACAAAAGGCAGTTTAGTCAACCATGCAAAAAACCAAAAGCAACAAAAAAAAAAAACCCTAAAGAAACACAGGACTATCACAGATTTCATTAGGGCAAATGTTTAAGATTCTATATACTAACATAGAATCCCTCACTTGTTCTATGTTGTGTGTTAAGTCCTGTTTATCAATGCACAGTTCGTGAATTAGAACTTGTATGAATTTGCTAGGCCTGTCATAGCAAATACGAAAGACGTGGTGGCTTAAACAACAGAAGTTTAGGGGTGCTGGCGGCTCAGTTAAGTCTCCGACTTCAGCTCAGGTCATGATCTTATGATTTGTGGGTTCAGGGCTCTGTGCTGACAGCTCGGAGCCTGGAGCCTGCTTCGGATTCTGTGTCTCCCTCTCTCTCTGCCCCTTCCCTGCTCATGTTCTGTCTCTCTCTCAAAAATAAATAAACAGTAAAAAACAAACAAACAAACAAATGCCAGAAATTTATATACTCAGACTTCTGCAGGCTAGAAGTCCAAGGTCAAAATGTTGGCAGGGTTAATTTCTTCTGGGACTTATCTTGTTGGCTTGCAGATGGCTTCTTACTGTGTCCCCACATGGTCCCCCTTCGGTGTGTGTGCATCTGTGTCCTAATCTTCTTATAAAGTCACTGGGCATATTAGATCAGGGCTCATTTATATGACCTCATTTAACTTTAATTACCTCTTTAAAGACCCTGTCTGCGTATATAGTCACATTCTGCAGTCCTAGGGGTTAGGACTTCAGCATATGAGTTTTGGGGACACAATTCAGTCAATAACACAGCTTAAGTGAGGACAGACTGTGTTTAAATGCTTCATGCATTCCTCTCCTCTTTTGCAGATTTATAGCTCCCAGTCCCTTTCTTGGTTTGTGGCTGGTTGGTTTTTTTTTTTTTTTTTTGTCTCCAATTTGGGGACCTTGAGGACTATTTATTGAGAGACTGTGACAACAATGCCTAGCTTCACAGCCCAAGGTCTTGATCAAGATAAGAGTTAAATGTTTCCTTCCTTGAGGGATTGTCCTGAAGTTTCTCCCTTCTGGTTCTCCTTCCATTTGGTGTCCTTTTCTTATGGTTAAGCTCTCAGTATGAAAGCTGACAAAGAGTTTAATGAAAATACAAGAACATGATATTGAAATAATGGAAACACTAGGCTAGGACCCACCAGTTGCCCCAGCCTGGAACCTTGCCAGCTGTAGCAGTGTGCATAGTGGTTGAGTACAGACTGCGTGGGCTCAAAGCCCTGTGCTACACATTTGAGTACCTGTGAGATCTTGAGATTACACAACCTTTCTGTGGTGCCTCGGTTTCCTCATCTGTAAAGTGGCGGAAATAACGGCATGTACTTCATAAGAAGAAGTTAGTGGTAGGATTAGAAAAGCTAATGATTCTAATGAAGCATTAATAGTTCTGATAAGGCCTTTAGCATTGTCCTGGGCCACAGTAAGTGCTACATTAAGCATGAGCTGTCATTAATTTTTGTTTCTGGCACATTCTCCGTACCCTCCCGTGGCTCATCCAGGACTCTCACGACAGAAATGCCAGAGTTAACTGGAACAACTTCCACGACACTTGTTTAGATATGAATGCACTGTCCAAGTGAATGTTAGGAATCTTTCATTTTTGTATCACAAAAAGGAAGTTCAGCAACCTTAGGTATGTGTGATCACTTGGGGACCAGCGCTCTGGAGGATGTGTGGTGGCTGACTTTGGAGTCAGCCTGATTTCTACCTGAAATCTGCCTGATTTCTTATTGGAACCTACAACTCAGTAGTTGGTCTCTTACCGTCTCTATTCATCAGTTTTTGAATATGTAAAATGGAAGAGGGAGCACCTGGGTGGCTCTGTTGGTTGAGCATCTGACTTTTGATTTCTGCTCAAGTCACGATCTTGCAGTCTGTGAGTTCGAGCCCCACGTCGGGCTCCACGCTGACAGTGTGGAGCCTCCCTGGGATTCTCTCTCTTTCCTTCTCTCTCTACCTCTCTCTCAAAAAAAATAAATAAACTTTTGAAAAAAAAATATATTAACTGGGAACAACAATCATTTGGAATTCAAGGAGTTGTTTGGGATTAAATGAGATGACACACATAAAGCTCTTAAAATGTATGAAGTCATCCTATTAGCTCTTTCCACTTTTAAATGTGAAACTGGAAAAATGAAGGTAAATACAGTTCATTTCAGCTGTCTTTGTAAATTTCCTTTCCTTCTATCCCTCTCAAATGGGCTGCCCCATCACACTGTCTTACTGGGCACCTCTATTTTTTAAAGTCTAGTTTAACATAGTCACCAGTGGTGAAGGATCAAGGTTCCATGATCATGGAGTTCTACTCCTGTGATGGAAATATTTGCAAAAGCAACTGGATAGGTAATGAGTAAAGAGGAAGATATTCTCCCTTCAATTAGTTTGGGCGTTGCTCTGAAAACCAGTAGAAGACAAATACCATATGATTTCACTCATATGTGGAATTTAAGAAACACAACAGATGAATATATGGGGATGGGGGGGGCGGGGGGAGAGAAGAGAGGGAACCAAACCACAAGAGACTCTTAAGGATAGACAACAAACCAAGGGTTGGTGGAGGAAAGAAGGTGGGGGATGGGCTGGCTGGGTGATGGGTATTAAGGAGGATGGGTGATGGGTATTGTTATGGTGGGTGTGGTATGTAAGTGATGAATCATTGAGTTCTACTCTTGAAACCAATATGGTATTGTATGTTAACTAACTAAAGTTTAAATTTAAAAAAAAAAAAAAGAAAACCAGGAGGAACCTACGAAGGCAGAAGTCTGTCAGGATGCTCCGGGAGAGTGCTGGATCTCTGAGAAGCTGGAAGTAGCCTGTCACCAACCTGTATAACAAACTCTGGATGTATTTCAGGACTAGTTCTAGAGGAGACAGTAAGATTTATTGGCAGGTACTTCTCAGAAGGGTTCGGTATTTCAGTAACATTAAGATATAGTAAGTCAGGGGAGCATTACATAAATAATGAAATATATGAATTATAAAATTGGGGGAAAGGGTTCTTTGCAATCACCACAAATAAAAATCATGAAGTTGTGTTCATGGGTGAGTTTTCTGGAGATGTTTACGCCAGGACAAAATAGTCTTTGCATCATTTTAATGTTTAAAGGTGGTCTTTATTGAAAAAAACGGTTCTAGATTTGTCAACATAGCCTGTTCAGTTCCCGTTCCAAGCGTGAATAGCGGATACACAGCTCCTCATTTTCCTCATTCCTGAAACCTGAGAATATCGTTTTACTTCTACTGTGCTTTAGAAACAGTGGTTGCATTTTAAAAGGAAATAGCACATGAATACGGGTCATCAAAGTATCAGACACACTTCTATCACTTGCGGACTAAGCTTGGTTGGAGGATGTTTCTTGCAGGTGAATAGAGTTACTATAATGAAATAGAATTGTCTCTCCCAGAGAATGAGTCAGTAGGTGAATGTAAAATTATATGGCTTATGGTGGGTTAACATTAGGAGCTCTTGTGTTCCTGGAACTGGTGAGGGCTAAGATGGAGAAGCTAAAAACAAAAACAAAAAACGCAGAGGCAATAAGACTCAGAATAAGCAAATTATAACTTCCTTCCCAAAGCATACACATATATATATGTACATACACACAAATATATATACACATAAATGCTATATGTGTGTATACATTTGTATGCATATATTACATATATATTTTAAAAATAAAAAATATTTCACTTTGGTTTACAAAAATCACCTCTAACTATCTGGGTTACAGGAAATCTGGAGCAAGTAGCAGTTTACACGGAAAAAGGCATTTTTTTGTATTGTTGCTTGCAACCCTAATCTAAGTTTACTAACAGAAGAGTGAATGCTTGCTAAAGAACAAAGGGCATAATATTTTTCCTATGTTTTCCCCAATTCAGAAAACATTCGAAATTTTGTATTCAGTTCATGGGAACTGCATTTTATAGTAAGGCTGTATTTCGGGCATCACGACAGGGCAATGAGGTCTTGTTAAGTGATGAATATCTTCAGGTAAATAGAAAGTTGACGCTGAAAACTTTGGATTCCAGAGGTGATATATGATTGGCATGTTCGACTGTCTGGAGGAGAGTTACAGGAAATGGAATCAGCATCTTTTCTGAAGCTCTGGGGCATGGAATTTATGAGGCACCTTGAGACTCAATACAGGGAAAGATCCCCTAACAGAGAAAGTTGAACTATCTTCAGAGCAAATGAATTTCCTGCCACTGCAGTGTTCCAAGAGAGGCTGGTTGGTGGAGACATGATTCCTTTTTAGTGCTGAATTTGGGGCTACATAGCTACAAGAGCCCCTTCCAAACCCAAGATTTACCTGGCCGGTCTCCTCGTCCGGCCAGTGGTCATCAACATCCCCCTTTCCCCTCTATTCCTCCTCTACACTTTCTAATTTTATTTCCTTTTAAATGAATAGTTTTTTTTTTTTTTTTTTTTTAATTTTTTTTTCAATGTTTTTTATTTATTTTTGGGACAGAGAGAGACAAAGCATGAACGGGGGAGGGGCAGAGAGAGAGGGAGACACAGAATCGGAAACAGGCTCCAGGCTCCGAGCCGTCAGCCCAGAGCCTGACGCGGGTCTCGAACTCACGGACCGCGAGATCGTGACCTGGCTGAAGTCGGACGCTTAACCGACTGCGCCACCCAGGCGCCCCTTAAATGAATAGTTTTTAATCTTTCTGAGCAGTTTTTATGCTTACAGAAAAAAGACTGTAAAGTACAGGGTCCCCTATCCCCCTCACTCCTCTACACTGTTATTCAGTCTTGCATTAGTGTAAAGCATTCATTTTAGCTGACGGGCCGATGTGGATATATGGTTATTAATTAAGTCCTTAATTTACATTGTTTCATTCTTTTGTGTTGTACAGTCTATGGATTTTAACACATGTATAATGATATGTGTCTGCAATTACAGTAGCATACAGAGTAGCTTTGCTGCCCTAAAAATCCCCTTGGTCTCCTAGTCATCTGTCCTTGCCCCTAGCCCCTGACAACTACTCATCTTTTTACTGCCTCTGTATTTTTACCTTCTCCAAAACACCACATTTTTGGAATTATATCGTATGTAGCCTTTTCAAATTGGCTCTTCCACTTAGCAACATGCATTTAAGGTTTCTCCATATCTTTTTGTAGTGTGAGAGCTTATTTCTTTTTATCACTGGAGATGTATCACCCAGTGGAAGTTTTCCATTCACTTACGTAAATACCAAGGAGTGCAGTTGCTGGGTTCTATGGTAAGAATATGTTTAGTTTTGTAAGAAACTGACAAACTGCATTCCAAAGCGGCCACCATTTTGCATTTCCATCAGCGATTAATGGGACTCCCTGTTGTTCCATGTCTTCTCAGCATTCAGTATTGTTCGTGCTTTGGATTTACGTCATTCAAACGGGCACATGCTTAGTGGACTGACTTTTCCCCCCTCATATTCAGATGTGTTATTTCCAAATTACTATAAGAAATACACTTAAGGGGTGCCTTGGTGGCTCAGTCAGTTGAGCATCCAACTATTGATTTTGGCTCAGGTCGTGATCTCTTGTTGGATGGAGCCCCGATCAGGCTGTGTGCTGACAGCACGAAGCCTGCTTGGGATTCTCTCTCTCTCTTTTTCTCTGCCCCTCCCGTTTGCAAGTGAGCGTGCGTGCTCTCTCTCTCTCTCTCTCAAAAATAAATAAAGAAAGAAATATATTTAGGCTACTATTTATGAAATATAATGTCACTATTATCATCCAGAATCCAGATGGAAAGACACTAGAAACAAGAGCACAAGCACTGATTTAATATTAATACTGTTGATAATAATTATAATAATATAAATTTATTTGTGAGTCCTTTTTGAGTTTATTTGGAAAAGCAATGCCACCAGGAGAACATTCACAAGACATATTTCTGATCAATATTTCTATGCAATTACATTATGAGACGTTGGCGATCATCTAATAGTTCTTTCAAGGGAACTGTTTTTTATAATTGCTACTGATTCTCGTTTGAGATTTCTCAGTGTCTTCGTTTCAGGTCTTTCAAGTTGCCTACGTCATCATCAAAGCTGCTAATGCCCCTCGACCCGGAAACTGGATTTTGGAGCGTTCTCTGGATGGCACCAAGTTCAGCCCCTGGCAGTACTATGCAGTCAGTGACACGGAGTGTTTGACCCGTTACAATATCACTCCAAGACGGGGGCCACCCACTTACAGGGCTGATGATGAAGTGATCTGCACCTCCTACTATTCCAGGCTGGTGCCGCTTGAGCACGGAGAGGTACTATGCCCACCGCAGTGACATGTGGTGTTTCACCAGAACGCTCAAAATAGATCTTAGTTCAGGTTACAGAGATCTGTAACTCTCCAGCTGTGTTTAAGGTATTAACTGGTGTCTGCTGATGATTGATGTCGTAACCCGTACGTTTCACTGTATTGATTTCGTCCTTTCCAGGAGAGCCCCTGGTCACTCAGCTGTAACTCAATAACTCTGTCAGATACTCCTCAGAGCATCTTTTGTGACACCAGCTCAAGAACATTTGTGGAAATATTAAGGAGAGGACTGAAATGCCTCTAAAAGATGTAGTTTCTAGTTTTCTTTGTGGAGTTCTCCTCTTTGGTGGTGTTGAGTGTCAGAGATGGCTCACAAAGTATTTCAGCTCAGTGCTCACCACACCCAGACCGTACACACTTCATTAGAGTCAGAGTGTAATAAAAAACACACCGTTCTTTAGTGGCACCTGGCTTGATGAGATAAAACTACGAACCCCCTCCTGAGCACTCTTCACAGCAGGAACTCGGTAGCAAGCCTGCCTCGTTTCAAGAGCAGAGATTAACAGAGAAACTCTCACTCTCTCACTCTCCCAGTCTGTTCCTGGCACTTAGACTTTGTTTCAGAGAAGTCATAGCCTAATGAAACATGTTAAAATACCCTCACCACCCTGGGAGAAGGGGTTCCGTTAAGTCTTCCGGCAATCGCTGAGATGCTGGAATTCATAATGTGAAATTCATTGAAGATGTTTTGTGAGCATGGTAGTTCACAGGTAGTAATTAACGAATGCTGGATTTCTACAAGAATCTAGTTGGTTAGTTTGATTTTAGATAGTATCAGTAAAGATTACATCTTCAGGGTAAACAATCAGGGCTATATTTTTGCATGGTTAAAGTTGACATTTGTTTATTTTGATGTCTTTATATTTAGATTCATACATCGCTAATCAACGGCAGACCGAGTGCTGATGATCTCTCACCCAAGCTGTTGGAGTTTACTTCTGCACGATATATCCGCCTTCGCTTACAGCGTATCAGAACCCTCAATGCCGATCTTATGACCCTCAGCCACCGAGACCCTAAAGACCTCGATCCTATTGTTACAAGACGAGTAAGTCTATGGCAGGGCTCCTGCCCCTTGTGAAAAGCTTATTTTGTTTAAGAGAAATAGACTTTTCTTTTTGGTTGGCCTTTTCCTCGCAAATTGGAGTTTTTTTTTTTCCTTATTTCACTGAGGATCATTATATATGCTTTGTTTAACGTGCCACCTCTAAGCTGGGGGATGGTTCTGACCTCGTGTCCTCAAGCCCCCTCCCCCCATCCCATAATGCCATAATTTAACGAATGTTGTATTTGTTTCTCACATTCTGCTCTGGCTCCACGTGTGGTCTTCAGCAAGATGTTGTTGTTGTTTCCACTTAAAAGGAAATTTTAAAATTTGAGTTATAATTTATATTCAAGGGGAGGTACAGATTTTAAGTTACAGTAAACGTACAAGGTTTGTATGGACAAGCATTTTCAAATCCCTTGGATAAATGAGGAGTGGAATTACTGAGTTACAGGGTAGCTGTGTGTTTAGTATTAAGAAGTTGCTAAGCCTTCTGGAAAGTTGTACCATTTTGCAGACCAGCAACGTGTGAGAGTTCTGTCGCACGACACGCTGTCACAGATGTGGGTTGTCACCCATTTCCACGTCAGCCATTCTGATGTGCATATGGTGGCAGTTCCTTGTGATGTTAATTTGGATTTCCCTGACCACACATGTTGAACAGGTGCTTATTAGTATCTGATCAAATTATTTCGTCCCCTTATTAGGGAGCTATAAAAGACCTTTATATATTTTGTATACCAGTCCTTTGTCAGATGTCTACACTGCAAATATCTTCTCTGTCTGGAGCTTGCTTGTTCACTTTCCCATGACATTTAAGAGGTTTTAATTTTGATGAAGTCGAATTTACCATTTTTAATGTTATGCCTAATGCTTTCTGTGTCCTTTCTGAAAAATAGTTTTTTATTCCGGGTTTGCCAAGATATTACCCTGTGTTCTGTCTAGTAGCTTTATAGTTTTAACTTTTACATCTATTGTCATTTCAAATGAATGTCTGTGTTTGGTGTGAGGTAGAGGTCAAGGCTCTTTGTTTCCCCGCCTATACATACAATTATTCCAGCACCATTTGTTGAAAATACTTTCCTCCATTAAATTGTTTTGGTGCCTTGTTGAAAATTATTTGACTTTACTATTATCTACTTCTATATCTGCACTCCATGCTGGCTTATTGATCTATTTGTCTGTCTTTAGGCTAATAATAAACTTTCTTTCCATAGTTTTTTAGAGTAAGTCTTGAAGTCAGGTACTATAATAGCCCTAGTGAATTATTTTTTAAATATTTTTCGCTATCCTAGGTTGACTGTGTTTCCTTGTAAATTTTGGAATCAGTTTGTTCATTGTTGTCAAAAGAAATCCTGCTAAGATTTTCATTAGGATTTCACTGGTTTCATAGATGAGTTTGGGAAGGGTTTTGGAAGACATTTTGACAATTTTGGATCATCTGATCCGTAAACATGTTATAACTGTCCACTTAGCTAAGTCTTCTGTAGTTCCTCTCGGCAATGTTTTATTATTTGTTTATTTGTACATCTATTATTCAATTTATTCTTAAGAATTACACATTTTTGCATGTTAGTCTTCATAGATGGCTTTCTAAATTTTATTTTCCATTTGTTCATCGCTAGTGTATAGAAATACAGTCCATTTTTATTAATTTTCATATTAAGACATTGCTAAAGTCACATTATTTCTAGTAGTTTTTTTTTTGTTTGTTTTAGATTTTTTTCCTAAGTACACAATAATATCATCTACAAATAATGAGTGTTGGGTCTTACTGTACACTCTTTACACCTTTGAGTTCCTTTTCCTTGCATTATTGAACTGGCTGGCACCTCCCATAGATGTGGAATGGAAATGGTGAGAATAGATTGTAAGAAGAAACCACCTAATCTTTCACTGCAAGCTCTTGGTTGTTCCTGGATTCCCTTTATTAGGTTGAGGAGATTCTCTTCTACTGGCTTGCCAAGTTTTTTTAATGAATGATGTTAAATTCTGTAACATGCTTTTTGTGAATCTATTTGAAACGATCAAGTGATTTTTTTTCTCCTTTATTCTATTAAGATGGTGATTTAAATTTACTGATTTTTGTGTGTTGAACTAACGTGGCATTTTGGGGGAAAATCCTACTTGGTCATGAGTTATTATGCTTTGTGTCAAGTACTATATTCAGTTATATGGTGCTGTATTCAACGTAGCAATGTTTCTTAGGGTTTTCAGTGGTATGAGTTTTGAATATGACTGCCTGGTATGAGGTGCAGTTACAAGAATTTCTTGGTATAAGAATTTCTTTTAGACACCTTTGGTTTTTGTTGATGAACTCATTTGAACATTATTTGCTTAACTTGAACACAAGGATTCTTTGTACATGAAATATGATTTAAAATGTATATCTAATTATTTTTTTAGGTTACTGATAACAACTGAGCTATTTGTTGGTGAGCCCAACATTTTCTTTTAACTGAAACAGAAGAGGCTTTAATTTTTGTTTGTCGCTTTCGTTTTCCTTAGTATTACTATTCAATCAAAGACATTTCTGTTGGCGGAATGTGTATTTGTTATGGCCATGCCAGTAGCTGCCCATGGGATGAAACTACAAAGGTGAGTTCTAGTATTTTACAGTGTAGTAAAACTTCCAAATAGAAGTTATAGCTATAATATTTGCCTTACTGTATTTTTTATTCAAGTCAGATGTCCAAAGGTGTAAAATCACATGGCAAAAAAAGATTTTTCAGATAATTTAACTGGTTTAATTTTTTTGCACAACTTTATTTCACTTTGTTTGGAGGATATATTTCTTTTTTGCTTGTTTGTTTTCCTACTATGTCCAGCACAAAGCAGTGGTTTTTTTTTTCCCATCATGATGAGTGTACTCTTTATTCTCTTTCAATTATTTCACCCATCCTCTTATACCCCACCCACCTCCCCTCTGATAACCATCAGTTCATTCTCTGTAATTAAGGGTCTGATTCTTGGTTTGTGTCTCTCTTTTATTCCCTTTGCTTATTTGTTTTGTTTCTGAAATTCTACCTATAAGCGAGATTATATGGTATTTGTCTTCTTCTGGCTGTCTTATTTCACTTAGCATTATACTCTCTAGATCTATCCATGTTGTTGCAAATAGCAAGATTTCATTCTTTTTTATGGCATAATAATATTCCATTACATACATATATATATATATATATATATATATATATATATGTATATATATGCAATGTGTATATATACACCATATCTTCTTTATTCATTCATCTATCAATAGACACTTGGCTGTTTCCATAGTTTGGCTTTTGTAAATAATGCTGCTATAAACACAGGGGTGCACATGTCCTTTTGAATTAGTGTTTTTGTTTTTGGGGGCTAAATACCCAGTAGTGCAATTACTGGGTCATAGGGTAGTTCTATTTTTAACTTTTCGAGGAAACTCCATACTGTTTTCCACAGTGGCTGCACCAGTTTGCACTCCCACCAACAGTGCAAGAGGGTTCCTTTTTCTCCACATCCTCACAAACACCTGTTGGGTTTTTTAAAAATGTTTCTTTATTTTTGAGAGAGAGAAAGAGAGAAAGAAACAGAGCACAAGGGGCAGAGGGGCAGAGAGAGAGAGGGAGGCACAAAATCTGAACCAGGCTCCAGGCTCTGAGCTATCAACACAGAACCCTACACAGGGCTCTAGCTCGTGAACCATGAGATCATGACCTGAGTTGAAGTCGGATGCTTAACCAGTTGAGCTACCCGGGTGCCCCAATGCCTGTTGTTACTTGTGTTATTCATTTTAGCCATTCTGACAGGTGTGAGATGATATCTCATTGTAGTTTTGATTTGCATTTCCCTGATGATGAGTGATGTGGAGCATCTTTTCATGTGTTTGTTGGCCATCCGGATTTCTTCTTTGGAAAAATGTCTGTTCATGTTTTCTGCCCATTTTTAAATTGGATTATTTGTTTTTCAGGTGTTAGTAGTATTAGTCTTTATATATTTTGGATACTAACCCTTTATCGCATATGTCATTTGTACATATTTTCTCCCATTCAATAGGTTGCCTTTTAGTTTTGTTGTTTGTTTCCTTCACTGTGCAGAAACTTTATTTTGATTTACTCCCAATAGTTTATTTTTGCTTTTATTTCCCTTGCCCCAGGAGACATGTCAGAGAAATTACTGCCTGTGCTCTCTTCAAGGATTTTTATGGTTCCAGGTCTCACATTTAGGTCTTTAATCTATTTTGAGTTTATAAGTATGGTGTAAGAAAGTGGTCCAGTTTTATTCTTTTGCATGTAGCTTTTCCCAACACCATTTGTTGAATATACTGTCTTTTTCTTATTGTATATTCATTCCTCCTTTGTCAAAGATTAATTTACCAAATAACTGTGGGTTTATTTCTTGGTTTTTAAGTCTACTCCATTGATCTCTGTGTGTATTTTTCATATCAGTACCATACTGTTTTAATTACTATCACTTTACAATGTAACTTGAAATCTGGAATTGTGATACCTCCAGTTTTGTTTTCATTTTCAAGACTGCTTTGGCTGTTCAAGGTCTTGTGTGGTTCCATACAAATTGTAGAATTATTTGTTCTAATTCTATGAAAAATTCTGTTGGTATTTTGATAGGGATTGTGTTAAATCTACCCAAATTTCTTTGGATAGTATAGACATTTTGATACTAATTGTTCTTCCAATCCATGAGCATGGAATTTCCTTCCATTATTTTGCATCATCTTGAATCTGTTTCATCAGTATTTTATAGTTTTCAGAGGACAGTTCTTTCACCTCTTTGGTTGAGCTTATTCCTAGATATTTTATTGTTTTTGGTGAAGTTGTAAATGGGATCGTTTTCTTTTTTTAAATGTTTATTTACTTAGAGAGAGAGAGAGAGAGAGAGAGAAAACACATGAGTGGGGGAGGGGCAGAGAGAGAGGGAGAGAGAATCCCAAGCAGGCTCCACTCTGTCAGTGCAGAGCCCAAAGTAGGACTCGATTCCACGAACCATGAGATTATGATTTGAGCTGAAATCAAGAGTCAGACATTTAACCTGCTGAATCACCCAGGTGCCCCAGTGGGATTATTTTCTTAATTTCCCTTTCGGCTGCTTCATTATTAGTGTATAGCAATGCAACAGATTTCTGTACATTGATTTTGTATCCTGTAACTTTAATGAATTCATTGATCAGTTCTAGTATTTTTTTGGTGGTGTTTTTAGGGCTTTCCATATACGGTATCAGGTTATCTGCAAATAGTGAGAAATTTACTTCTTCCTTTCCAATTTGGATGCCCTTTATTTATTTTATTTATCTTTTGTTTGGAAGATGTGCTTGTAATTAAGTATTTGCTAGGAATTTTTTTTTGTGGTAAAATACACTTAACATACAATTTACCATTTTAACCATTTACAAGCATACAATTCAGTGGCCTTATGAATTTTGAAGCTCTTCTCTCTATAAGACTGTCAAGCAAAAAGCCATTACAGTTATAAATTATGCTTATATTTTTTAAAAGAATGGCTTCCCTCCTCCCATTTTCTCCCTCTTCCATTTTGTGATTTTTCAAGGGAAAATCAAGTTTACCCATGTTAGCATAATACTAAGTGAATAATTTGACACCCTGTCTTCTCTTCAACAACGTATATGAAATGGCTTGTTACACCCTCCCCAACCCCACTCTGTAATTCTCTGACTCTTGAATAGGATTATCCTCTTTTGAGGATGAAAACTATGAAGATCAAGATAATTATTAATAGGAACTTATAAACCCTTAACATCAGTGCATCTTACTCTGAAAACTTTGTGTTCGTGGACCCATTTTATTTTTAGCTTTGTATCCCTCCTCGCTTCTGTTTGTCACCAGGCCATGGGTGTACATTTTTCTCTAAAAATCAGATGCCACTATGCTCTGATCTAGCCACATGTCCTCTCGTGTACCGTCATGCTACATGTTTGACGGTGGTAAGTTCTTTGTAAAATAAAGTTAAAAATATACAGGTTGATTTTCAGGTGCAGTTTTGTATTCCCTGTTTCTAGAAGCTTCAGTGTCAGTGTGAACATAACACCTGTGGAGAGAGCTGCAATAGGTGTTGTCCGGGATATCACCAGCAGCCGTGGCGGCCCGGCACCATTTCTTCCGGTAACACGTGTGAAAGTAAGTCCACTGAGGATTGGAAGAATGTCGTTGTTTTCCTTCTTAATATGCTTTATGCTTCTATGCTTAATACGCTTAATATGCTTAATAACTCTATGATGACCTGACATTTGTAATTAGTACATAACCCGTTTCCTTAACTCTTCAAATAGTTCCCAAAGCTACATATTACCTTAATACAACTCAGTGTTAAGGCCTACGTGTATCTTTTGGGATTTGCTGTTTTATCTAAAGTTCCCCTTCCCATATATTAATTTATTCTTTATTAATTTGGGTTTAATTTTTTTAATGTTTATTTATTTTTGAGAAAGAGACAGTGTGAGTGGGGGAGGGGCAGAGAGAGAGAAGGGAACAGAGGATCTAGAGTGGGCTCTGTGCTGAGAGCAGAAAGCCCGATGTGGGACTCAAACTCGTGAACCATGAGATCATGACCTGAGCCGAAGTCAGACTCTTAACTGATGGAGCCACCCAGATGCCCTTAATTTGGGTTTAGTTTTAATTTTAATTTTTATTTTCTTAACGTTTATTTATTTTTGAGACAGAGAGAGACAGAGCATGAACGGCGGAGGGGCAGAGAGAAAGGGAGACACAGAATCGGAAGCAGGCTCCAGGCTCTGAGCCATCAGCCCAGAGCCTGACGCGGGGCTCGAACTCACGGATCGTGAGATCGTGACCTGAGCCGAAGTCGGACGCTTAACCGACTGAGCCACCCAGGCACCCCATTTTGGGTTTAATTTTTAAATAGGCAATTTATTCACACGGTTCCAACATCTACCAATATACACAAATATGTGGTGGAAAGTATTACTTCCACCCCATCTCCAACCTTCCCACTTAAAAAATTTTTTTTAATGTTTATTTATTCTTGAGAGAGAGAGAGACAGACAGACAGACAGAGCATGAGCAGGGGAGAGGCAGAGAGAGAGACACACACACAGAATTCCAAGCAGGCTCCAGGCTCTGAGCTGTCGGCACAGAGCCTGATGCGGGGCTCGAACTCACGAGCTGTGAGATCATAACCTGAGCTGAAGTCGGATGCTTAACGGACCGAGCCACCCAGGCGCCCCATCCTTCCCACTTTTTACTATTTCCTACTGTGTTCTTCCTGGAATTTTTATGCAAATAAAGCCTACATCAACATATTCCTGCCCCAACCTAGTGTGGACACAGAACCTGACATGCGATGCATGCCATTCTCCACATCGCTTTTCTATTTAACGATACGTGCAATATGAAATGCTGTTCTCATTTATGAATTTTATTTTATTTTAATTCTAGTGTAATTAACGTACAGCATTATGTTAGTTTCAGGTGTACAATATAGTGATTCACAATTCTACACGTTACTCAGTGCTCATCATGATGAGTGAGCTTTTAATCCCCTTCACCTATTTCACCCATCCCCCCCACCCACCTCCACTCTCGGAACCATCACACTGTTCACTATCAGTGCTGTTTTTAAAAACAGGAACACTGAATTCCATTAAATGGATGCAACGTAATTAAAATAGCTACCTGTCCATGAATAGTTTGGGTGTTACCAGTCTTTTGTTAACACCAATAGTGGTGCAGCAATTAGCCCTATATATGTCATTCGTAAGTGCCAAGTATTTCCGCAGGATACGATCCCGGGAGATAGGGTGAGGGGTCCGGTGGGTGTGCATGTTTATAGTGTTGACAGCTACTTCCATTGTCCTCCATAAGATTTCCCATATCCTATTAAAATGACCTATTCTGGAATTTTAATTTAATTTGCAGTCATGGAAACTTAGGGAGGGAAGGGTTTTCTTTATATAGGACATAATAAATATATGAATTGAGATATTAAAATTCTCCTAGAGTGTAATTGTCACAATAAAGCCCAAGACTGTTACTATGATGGAAATGTTGCAAATCAGAGGAGAAGCTTGAATACCGCGGGACAGTTCAGAGGAGGCGGGGTGTGCATCAGCTGCCTGCAGAACACCATGGGAATCAACTGTGAAACCTGTATCGATGGATATTACAGACCACACGACGTAAGAGTGTTTCTTCGCCATAGCTGAATTTCGCTGCCTTGTCGAGGTGGAAGAGGGACTTCACCAAGTGTCGTCTTCAGTATTGGAAACTCACTTCCTTTTGGGATGTTTCATTTATATTCTTTTTATGCCAGTAGCGTTTTTCAGACATCAGCTTCCTACTCGATCTGTCCTGTTCTCTTGCTCAGAGTAGGATGGCCACTTGTTATTTAACTTGTTTGGGGGGTGGGGGGGCCTACTGGCTGTGTGATCTTGGTTTTGTAACACTAACTGTGAATGTGGAGTCAGCCAAGAACTATCACAGCTGTATCTTGGCTGTGCCTCCCTGGTTGACTTGATATGCAGCTACGACCTGGCTCCCTGTGGCGGTCTGGTCTGGGTGATGCTCCTGTATGGCTGTGAGAGAGAGAGCAGAGCATGGGCAGCCATGTAGCCATGGTCACGGGAAAGGATGACACTCCGCTAATGATACTACCTCCTGTCCCATTACAAAACTGTTTGGGGCTTTCTGGCTTGAGCTCACCTTATTTTCCTGAGACACACCCTCCTTGGGTACACAAAATCATTATGATCGTCACATCTTGAATAAAAAGGCGATCCCTTGTCATTGGTATTGTTATTATTGCTAATATCGCTATTGTTTTCAGTGAGATAATCCAGGACAAACTCTGCCTTTCAGGTATCTCCTTATGATGACAACCCTTGTCGTCCCTGTGACTGTGACCCTTTTGGGTCCCTCAGTTCTGTCTGTATTAAGGATAAGCCTCAATCTGGCTTACACAAAGGTAAGTACTTGATTCGTTTTTGTGCTTGAATTGATTGTGTGTGTGTGTGTGTGTGTGTGTGTGTGTGAGATTTGTACCTGGTGGAACTGTTACCTTTGGATAGCAATTGGATGATATGATCCTCTATCAATTATTCTGTTCACAAAACACTTATGAAGCACTTACCATGTGTCAGGCGATGTTTTTAGAACCCAGGAATATGTACTTGAACATCATGATCAAAATTCCTGCTCACAGGTAGACAAACAAGTACATGCGTAATGTAACTCCAGGTAGGGATGAAGGCTATGGGTATAAAGCAGAATTAGGAATCATGATTGGAGGAGGATGAGGTGTAAAGGGGGCAACGCTGGGTGATGAAATGACATTCGAGCAGGTAATTGCGTGTTTGATGAGAGAAGAAGTAAGGCTCAGTTTAAAGCCAAATGGGAACACAGTAAATAGCAATGCCTCTATTTAGTCCTTAGAAGACACTCACAAGGCTTTTGCATACATCATCTGGCAGAGCAAACAAATTCTCCTGCTAACTTTGCAAATGTCAGTGTTCTTTCTGTTTCAAACACTGGCAAAGGACTTGCGAATACCAGAATCTCCTGAAAAGGTTGCATTTTTCAACGATTTCTGTGACCTTATCCAATTCTCAGTCACTAGCAGTTAAAATGGCTATCGATCCACAGGAAAGGATGTGCCAACTGTGGGGCCCGAAATGTGGAGGGTAATTTACAGAACTGAATTAATCCCTACATGTGACTGGTGATGGGAACTTAATGCTAATGAGGGTGATGTTGATTGTAGCGACAATTACCCTTGATTGGGCTCATTTTAAAAAATGTATCATTTAAGCATTCAACCATAGCAGAAATTATTTAACGCATTTTATAAGCAAGGAAACTAGCGCAAAGCAGTTAATAAACTTGGCTGAGGTTACACAACTAGAAAGTTTCAAAGCTGGCATTAAAGCAGAGATACTGCTCACTGCCCTTTACCATTTGTCTTGTGCTTTCAAAACAAAACGAAACAAAACAAAACAAAACAAAACGTTGTATTGTGATACACTTCACTAGCATACAATTCACCCATTTAAAGTGTCGGTTTGGTATATTCATGATTACAACCGTCAAGGCAGCCTAATATTAGACCATTTTCATCGCTGTTACCTGTTGGTAATCATTCCCCATTTCCCTCCGCAACCTCCACCGCAGCCCTAGGCAACCGCTAATCTACTTTCTCTCTGTAAATTTGCCTATTCTGGACATTTCATATAAATAGAACCATACAATATATGGTCTTTTGAAACTGGCTTCTTAGCATAATGTTTTCAAGGTTTATCCGTGTTATAGCATCTATCAGTACGTTAGTCCTTTTCTTTTCTGAATACTACTCCATTGCATTTATATACCACATTTTATAGCAGTTAATAACCAGAAAGTTTCCACTTTCTGGTTATTAGGAATAATGCTGCTACAAACATCCCTGTGTAACTTCTTTGTGGATGTATGTTTTCATTTTTCTTAGGTAAAAGGTTAGGAGTGGAATTGCTGGGTCATAGAGTAACTCCCTGCTTAATATTTTGAAGACGTACCGAACTGTTTTCCAAAGTCATGGCACCGTTTTACCTTCTCACTAGCCTCTGTTTCTCATCTCTGTTTTCTTTTTTTAAACCATGGGTTGACAAACTATGGTCCAAGTGCTGTAGCTGGCACACCGCCTGTTTTTGTATATAAAGTTTTATTGGAACAGAGCGATGCCCATCAGTTTATGTATTATGCATGGCTGCTTTGAAACAGTCATGGCAGAGGGGTGCCTGGGTGGCTCGGTCGGTTGAGCGTCCGACTTCGGCTCAGGTCATGATCTCGCGGTCCGTGAGTTCGAGCCCCGCGTCAGGCTCTGTGCTGACAGCTCAGAGCCTGGAGCCTGTTTCAGATTCTGAGTCTCCCTCTCTCTGACCCTCCCCTGTTCATGCTCTGTCTCTCTCTGTCTCAAAAATAAATAAACGTTAAAAAAAAAAAAAAAAAGGAACAGTCATGGCAGAGTTGGGTAATTGCAACAGCAATCCTTTGGTCAAAAAGTTTGGAATATTTCATGTCTGGCCCTTTACAGAAATAGTTTGCCAACCCCTACTTTACTTTTTACCCTCCTGATGGGCCATCACTATCCTTTTCTTCCCAGGGAAGTGGCCAGGTCAATGTCCATGCAAGGAAGGCTATGCAGGAGAAAAATGTGATCACTGCCAATTTGGTTATAAGGCTTACCCAGCCTGTGTCCGCTGTGAGTGTAGCCGGGCTGGCAGTGTGAACGAGGACCCATGCTCAGAGCCCTGTCTCTGCAAGGTATGTGTGGGGGTTAAAGGTGACCCTGAGTTTCCTTTGAGGTGTGCAAGAAAGGAACACATTCCACAGGCTCAGAAGATCAGTTCTTGAGCAAGGCAGCAAGATTTAAATAGAACTCTCCTTCTCCGCACCTTCCTGACAAGCATGAGGTTATGTCACATCCATGTCCTCAGACTTAGATAGGCACGCCCAGTTTGGGTTTTTTTTGGTGGCTTCTGGGCAATGGCCACATAGTCCAGAGGTATTTCTGTGACTTCCAAGATGAAACCAAATACTGCATTTCTGAAGCCTGGGCCATTAACCTCGTGTATGACATCCTTTTCCAGCTTAATGTTTAGAGGAGAACCAGGTAAATACTAAATTTATAAGAACATAAATTAAAGGCAGATACATTATTGTAGATTTCTCTTAAAAAGGAATTGGATGGGGGGGTGCCTGGGTGGCTCAGTCAGTTAAGCGTCTGACCCTTGGTTTCAGCTCAGGTCGTGATTTCACAGTTTGTGCATTCAAGCCCTACGTCAGGCTCTGTGCTGACAGTATAGAGTCTGATTGGGATTCTCCCTCTGTTCCTCTCTCTGCCCCTAACCCACTCTCGCTCTCTCTGTCTCAAAATAAATAAATAAATATTTTAAAAAAGGAGTTGGATGGGAGTACCTGGGTGACTCAGTTAAGCATCCGATTTCTTGATTTTGGCTCAGGTCATGATCTCATGGTTTGTGAGATTGAGCCCTGAGTTGGGCTCTGCCCTGACACAGCATGGAGCCCACTTGGAATTCTCTCTCTCCTTCTCTCTGCCCTCCCCTGCTTGTGCTTGCTCATGGTGCACTCTTTCACTCTTTCTCTGTCTCTGTCTCTCAGAATAAATAAATAAACTTTAAAAAAAGGGATTGGAGGGGTTCCTGGGTGGCTCGGTCAGTTAAGTGTTTGACTTCAGCTCAGGTCATGATCTCACGGTTCATGAGTTCAAGCCCCACATTGGGCTGTGTGCTGACAGCTCAGAGCCTGGAGCCTGCTTCAGATTCTGTGTCTCCCTCTCTCTGCCCCTCTTCCACTCATACTCTGTCTCTGTCTCTCAAAAATGAATAAACGTTAAAAATAAAGTTTAAAAAAAAGGAATTAGACAGTGATAAAAACATATTAATTGGGTACCAGGGTGGTAGAGCTTTTTTGCTATCTGATATTAATATCCATTTCCTCATGATAACCATAATTGTAAGACTTCCCATTGTATCTTATGTGCTTCTTCCTATGTAATCAGAGTCTTAGGCACATGTTATAAGTGACTGAAAATAGTCTTGAGCATTTATCAATAAGACAATTACATAGCACTCTTCAGATTTTAAGATTCTTTAAAGACTAGCAAAAATGGGAGACTTAAAACAATACGAAAAAAGCCATTTCAAAATAATGACCAAGCTCTGAGATCCTGACCCTCATTCTTGACTACAAAATTAAATGGTAATTATTTGAAAATATGTGTCCTGGAATTAATGACGTCATGAGGCTTTACATTTACTTTGAGCATCTATTTATTTACCTGTTTCTCTGGATCACCAAATGCCTTTCTTGTTAATGTCATGTTAATGTCACTTAATTCCGTCTACCTAGAACACAGTGGTTTCAAAGCTAATCTTTTCTCTAACGTGCAGGAAAATGTTGAAGGGGAAAATTGTGACCTCTGCAAGCCAGGATTCTATAACTTGAAGGAGAGAAACCCCGAGGGCTGCTTGGAGTGCTTCTGCTTTGGCGTTTCTGATGTCTGCGACAGCCTTTCTTGGTCCATCAGTCAGGTGCGGGTACCTTCCCGGAGCCAGGATTTAAGAATCGAGCCGTCTCAAATGAGCTGTCTGGGAGCTGTGTTCTAAAGCATGGAGGCTGCCTTTCCCTGTAATACCCCTCTTGGCAGTTTGGAATGACATTGGCATAGATCAGAGGCAGCTTACTACTAAAGTGTCACAAAAGTTTCTTTCCTGGTCATGTGTTTGTTCCTACATACATTTCCCTATCCAAACAATACGATATTATGGTATCGTAGAATGTATCACGTTTAAATTTCTCCTGTGGGGAAATGTATCAGGTTGTGGGGTCAGATCTCACCACATCTGCTCCACACTGGTCTCGGGCCAGGAAGCACATCAGGACAAGGGCTTATGCAGAATTTTCTAGTTCAGAGAACCTGGTGAGGGTAGGAACAACAGTGAGTGACATAGGGATTATGAGGAAAGGTAGCCTCAGTTGTTCTGGGAGTGGGAAGTCCTAGGGGGATGCCACGTGGTGCCTTGGGAGGACAGTGTGATGGCTGGGGGTTAGGGAGGACTGTAGGGCATAGGGCTCATCCATGGGAACCACCTTGCCTCCCCATGGCCCATCTCGGGAGACTGGTATTCAGGGAGGGGTTGGGGGTTGCTAGTCCCTGACTCTCCTTGCCCTCCCTTTCCCCTCCCTCCGTCACTGGCAGGTTAGGAGGAGTGGGAACCACATAGGGGAGGGAGTGGGAATCTCAGTCAGTACCTGGGAATGAAGGTGAATCCCTGTGGCCACGATGCTGGTGCGATGGCTTGTCCTGTCTTTGTAGGTGACAAATTGGGAGGATAGGATCTGGAGGTTATACTGATATACTTTTCATCTTGTTGGTAAAAAACAGGAAGCAATGATGAAGAAATCAGAGTTAGCAAAAGACATTTTGTTCAATGCATTTACTAAGGTCTTTGCCATTTTTTTTTTTAATCTAAGATATATATCCGTGGCCTTGACAATTTTGCTCACCTACCTGGCTATAATTGATCTGGATTTGAGGAGTGTTTGACTCGTTCTCAGGTCTTCTCGGCCCTTTGACAGGTAGAAGGGTCATGGGTCGTGTGGTTCTGTGGCCACAGTGTGTTAGCTCTGTCCCTAGCTAAGCTTTCTGGATCTGTTTCTTCACCGTGAGGATTTCTGGGTGAAACCTAAGATGACTTCTATCTCGTATTCCTAAATTCTGAATCTTTTTTTAAGGTGAAAGACATGTCTGGGTGGCTTGTCACCGACCTGATCAGTCCGAGCAAGATCCCATCTCAGCAAGACGCACTGGGTGGGCGTCATCAGATTAGCATCAACAACACGGTGGCCACGCAGAGGCTGACTTCCGAGTATTACTGGTCGGCACCGGAGGCCTACCTCGGAAATAAGGTAGGGCCATCATCGGAAGTAACAGCTTGGACAAAGATCTCAAAGCACGTTAAGAAAGAACGTAACTTGGCACTTTAAGTCGTCTTATGGTCACTTGAGGGTTTGACAGAAAATTACACAGCATTTGCTTACACTTGCCTGACCCACATGGTCTTGCTTATCCTTACTTGACTTTATTACATCATTAAAAGACAGACTTTTTACTCGGCCATATCGGTCATAAGCAGTCTGTTGTAGGAAGCCTGGTCCCCTCCTCCCCTGACAGACTTTCTACTTTGCTCTGGGTTCCTGGATCACGTGGGCCTGTGTGAAGTGTCGGTCACATTCCTGCTTTGTCTGGTTAGCCCTGTACATTCCTTGGCCCCATGGCACGGTAGTGAGCCTGGCACGTAGGAGGTACTCAGGCAGGGAGGGCTGCGCTGTGAGGCTGGGGCACTGCCGGTTTCAGCGTCAAGACAGGCTGTCTCCCGCCTAACATCCACAGTCAGCGACAGATAGAGTACTTTCCATTTGAAGAAAATACAAAATGGTGGTTCCGTGAGGCAGAAATTTGGTTGCTGTGACTTAAGTCTCCCCTCAATGCTGTTGTCCCCTTCCTCCTCACCAATAACGCCTTCTCTCCAGATTCGGATGACCTGGGAATATACTCAGTGGAATCCATCTCAGTAACGCGAGCTCTGTGTTCACCTTCGCCACGCGTTCAGTTTGTTTTGAAGTCATGGTATGTTGGGGTGCCTGGGTGGCTCAGTCGGCTGAGCGGCCGACTTCAGCTCAGGTCATGATCTCACAGTTCGTGAGTTTGAGCCCCGCGTCGGGCTCTGTGCTGACAGCTCAGAGCCCGGAGCCTGCTTTCGATTCTGGGTCTCCCTCTCTCTTTGCCCCTCCCCCACTTGTGCCACGTCTCTGTCTCTCAAAAATAAATAAACATTAAAAAATTTTTTCTTCTTTAAATAAAAAAATAAAGTAATGGTATGTTTCATCGTAGTGTAGGTTTTTTAGCTTGGTAAGCTTCTGTTTCATTTGTTGGTTATATTTTAATTTTAGATTTTGTTTTACTTAGATTTAGTAAGTTTTAGTTAGATTTTACTTACTTACTAAGTTTTACTTAGATTTTAGTAAAATCTTGTTTTACCTTAGATTTAGGTTTAAGTGGTGCTTATTTTGAAAATGATTCCTTTTCCCATCAAATTATAATCCTAGAAGATGTACTGTTTATGTGATCTTATTACCAATAGTCAGTGATTTCTTTTTTTCTGTTAAGATCGCCTCTCCGATTCTGTGGTGCAAAGACTAGATTCTGAACATGATATTGTTGTAACATACCTGTCGCAAAGAAAATCTCCACTTTACATTAGAGGCTATGACCAGGAAGATAAAGCTTTTGTCTTTCTTCTGGCAGATGAGACAGGTTCCTTATTGTTCTCCTACAATCAGGCAGTGAGATCAGAATGTTGGGGTTATTGTCATGGATTTAACTCCTAAATCCTAGAGGATTTAAGTGAAGTACATGTCTATTGTGTGATTCACAGGAGTTTATTTATGCTAATTAACCTTAGGGTCTCTAAGAAGGAGTACATCTTTCTTCTGTCCACTTAAATTATATCCTGCATCGAGACGCCTAGGTGGCTCAGTCAGTTCCACATCTGACAGCTCAGGTCATGGTCTTGTGGTTCGTGAGTTCGAGCCCCGCATCAGGCTCTTTGCTGTTAAGCTTCAGATCCTCTGTCTCCCTCTCTCTCTGTCCCTCCCTCCTCTCTCTCTCTCTCTCAAAAATAAACAGTAAAAAATTATGTCCTGCCTTATGGTAATATCAATTAAACAAAATATTCTTGTAATATGCTTTCTTTTCACTGGCTTAATGTGAACCTCCTTACATACTGTGGCCACTTGGACACCTTGTCGCCTGGTTGTTTCCCGATGGATCTAGCCACCACTTCCTCTTGCTGAGGGGCTGTGATCATTTGCCCTTGGTGTTCACGCTCGCTTACGTGTTTCAGCTGACTGCTTTCGGTGGATTCCTGAAGTACACAGTGTCCTATGATATTCCAGTGGAGACAGTGGATGGCGACCTCATGTCGCACACCGATGTCATCATCAAGGTAGGTGCTCTCACGCTGCTTTGCTGTGGAGCTCAAGGGCTTAGTTGGGTGACAGTTTTGTAACTCCGAGTAGCTAAGGGAGGCTCTAGTAGCAAGGAGCGCTTGGCCGGGTGGCCATTCAGCAGTGCTTTGCCTCATCTGGAAACCGACCAGACTGAGTGTCTCTGGGTCCATTTCCGGAACTGCCTCAGGGGAGCACGCGCGGCTCTTCCCTGGATCCTGGAAGCTGACACATCTTTTCACATTTAAAAGGGAGACAGGTGTTTGTCTTGATGTTGGAACTGCCTTGTCAGCCATTTGAGTCCCTCTGTCTCCTCCTGCCACGTTGGCCCCCATATGAATGGTTAGGTGACAGCGCCTGGCAGTGTGGGGACAGGACATGCGGTGCCATTTTTGTTCTCAGCCTCTGTCCCTAATCCTGTCCCCTCATTCTTCTCCTCCCCCGTCACCAAAAGACCCAGCTCAGCCTCCCCAGTAGTTTTCCCAAAGGTACGAAACCACTTCAGATTCTAGTCTGCACCTTTAATGACTGAAATCTCCCTGTCCAGCCTGCGCGGGGTGGGAACAGTGTGACATAAAGCATTTTTGTGAATGGCAATTTATGAAAGCTAGAGGTATTTTTACATACTTTTTCTACTTTTGCTCTTCAGTTAAAGATTATGAGTGTCATGGGGCGCCTGGGCTCAGTCAGTTGAGCATCCAGCGTCAGCTCAGGTCATGATCTCATAGCTCGTGGGTTCGAGCCCCGCGTTGGGCTCTGTCCTGACAGCTCAGAGTCTGGAGGCGGCTTCAGATTCTGACTCCATCTCTCTCTGCCCCTCCCCCACTCACACACTGTCTCTTTCTCTCTCTCTCTCTCTCTCTCAAATATAAATGAAAACATTTTTTAAAAGTTTAAAAAAAAAAGATTAGGTGTGTCAGATTGATTGCTTTGAGGAAAATTGTGGGCGACTATATGCCGTTTCTTTTCTGAGATCCCAGGGAAGGACCCCGTCTTTAGATTTACAGTCTGATTCCCTCTGAGGGTGCTACATTGAAACACCTTTCCTCTGATTGTTCTGGACCAAGAGCTATAGACACAATTACATGTTTACCCTGAGAACCTAAGCACAAATGAAAAGCCATGTTGCTGAATACAAATTTGCTTTTACTTTTTGGCCGTGAAGTTGAATTACAAATATATTTCCTCTTGTTTTGAATGTTAGGGAAATGGACTCACTTTAAGCACCCAGGCTGAGGGCCTGTCATTACAGCCCTATGAAGAGTATTTAAACGTGGTCAGACTTGTGCCAGAGAACTTCCGAGATTTTAATAACAAAAAGGAGATAGATCGTGACCAACTGATGACTGTCCTTGCCAATGTGACACATCTCCTGATCAGAGCCAACTATAATTCTGCAAAAATGGCTCTTTACAGGTGGGTATTGAAAGAGAGGGAAGGGTTTTGGTGAAGGTATTTTAATCTTGTGTTTATCTGTTATTATGCATTTCAAGCATAATATATTTTACTTGATTATTTTAAGGGCACACCTAATGGAACCAGCTGTTGTAAAAATATTTTTATTACTATAATTTTATGGAAGATGTAAGAATAGTTGTCTATGACAAATGTGTGTCTCAGTAAGGAGATAGTCTTGACGTCGGGATCAGAAACGTTTAGGGTGTTTTTCTGAGAACTTCCTGACAAGTTAACAATTGGCTGGACCATCTTGCCTCTATCTAGTTTTCACCCTCCCGATGTTAACGGTCTTAGATTTTACTGTCTATTTAAGCTAATGTTCCCATCCTTAGTCTTTTTATTGCTTCTAGAAGGGCAATTTCTGGCAATGCCAGGCTAAGTATAAACATTGGCTACAGCTAAAGCAAACACGGAATTATACATTTAAGGACAATCTCTGTATTCAAGATAGGATTATTGAATAGATTCGTTTTTTTGAAGCACTTCAGCTCAGACTGGACAGCATCAGATCCTTCCCACAGCTGTCTGGGCAATCACATGTCTTTCCACCAAATGTTGCAAAGGCTTTCCAGCGAATACTGATGGCTTGCAGAAATCATATTGGTGTGAAAATCTTTACTTACAAAAGTCACATCACCGTTTTGCTTGAACAGGCCTTTTTTAAGAATCCACCTTCCTCAAGGTGTTAGATGTCATTTGCAGGTGGGTATCTAAGTCACGTGATGACCCCTATCTATTGGTAGGTTGGATTCTGTCTCTTTGGACACAGCCAGCCCTAACGTTATAGACCTGGCACTGGCCACGGAGGTGGAGCGCTGCGAATGTCCCCAAGGCTATGCAGGGATCTCCTGTGAGGTAAGGCTTCTCTTATTCCCTTCCTGACCCCTCCCTTTTGTTCTTTCCTAAGGGGAAGAAAGCACCCTGAAGGTAATACAGTGGCCCACACTTGGTTTTTAACTTAGAAACCCCACGTTTGGCTCAGACTTTTACAGGCTATAGGAATATTAGCAAACACAATGTTTAAAGAAATCTGGTGCCACCTGCAGAGGGGGGTTCTGGGGCACCTGGAAATGCTCCGAATTAAGTCTACCCTCTTGCCTTAGTCATCTGGAAAACTGCATGCCATATTTTGCATTTCTAAGGAGGACTGAACTTGATTGTATCTGAATGTTTGCTAATCACCAGCATGCAATCTAGAAAGCACTGGACAAGCCAGGCCCGTTTTGAGACTTTTTTATGGCCCCCAGCTATGTTAACTTAGGTGAGCTCCATCCCACAATGAAGGGTGAGAAAATGCACTTGAATCATCACTAAAAGTAATCTGTTGGTTAAAAAATTTTTTTTGAAATATATTTTGAAACGATTTGGACATAAGTATTGACAACTTTCTGTGTATTTGGCACCATCCTAACCTCTTTCTGTAGGAAAGAGCTAGGAAGTAGTCACATCAGGTTTCAAGTTCATCTGTGCTATTAACCGCCCCACAGTCCCGCCTCTCCCGTGTTCAAGACTGACTATAATTATGAACATTTGTCATTGGCTGTGATTGGCAATCATTTTTACAAAGTGAGAACACTGTATTTATGATTCGTTTTTATGGATGTTTATCAAATTATAAACATTGCAGTTAAGAAAGCTGGCCCATGCTTCATGATGTAAATATTTAATTAAATATTTCTATTGCTATTTTAAATTTTTTGCAGAGTTGTTTCTTTTTTGATCCAATGAACTTTTTTTTTTTTTTTAGATCTGAAACATTTATTCTTAGGCCAAGGAAATGTCTGTAGGTCCTAATTCCTGTGTAGTTAATATTTAATGGGTAAATGACCTTAAGGCTACCTTATAGAGTGTGGGGTGTGGAAATAGGAAAGCGGGCAGATCAAGTAAAGGCCTGTCCCAGCTAGACCAAGAGGGGGCAGCAGTGAGCAGTTGCTGCTGGAGAACTCAAAAGTCCACTGGGTTTGGAGAGAAGAGTACTGATGTGCCTACGATGATGGCTCAAGCAAGTGCACGAAGCTTAACACAAATGTTTCAGTGTTTTTGTCAGACAATAGAACAAATTCTTTAATCAAAGGCTGACATAAGGAATCGGGCAGCTATTGGTGGGGAATGGAGTTCTTTTCTTTTTTTTAAGTTTATTTATTTATTTTGAGAGAGAGAGAGAGAGAGAACGAGCTGGGGTGGGGCAGAGAGAAGGAGAGACAAAATCCCAAGCAGGCTCTGCACCATCCGCACAGAGCCCAAGGTGGGGCTCAAACTCACGAACCTTGAGATCAGGACCTGAGCTGAGATCAAGAGTCAGACGCCAGCCAGGCGCCCCAGGAATGGAATTCTTGATAGCACTGTAGGGACCACACAGACCCCCACCCCAGTTGGTGCCCACCTGTAGACTAGCCCATTGCCCTTGAGGGGAGTATGGCTGCATGGAGATATTAGAGGACATTCACAAGGTCAGTATGAATGAATGCATGTATATATTATTTATATAATGAAAATGCAGTTTTAATACTTTTTGCAACAAGTAAAAACGAAATCCACATCCCTCATCCGTGGCCCCACGGGAGTATGCTGGCCTCCAAAGTCATCACTCCCCAGTCTGCATTCTGAACATGTTTTGTGTCTGGTGTGGCCCCTGGCAGTCCTGTGGCCACGGGTCTGGGTGGTGACTTTACTCCCTCCACTGGCACAGTGGGCCTGGTGCCTAACTGTTCTGTGTTCCAGATTTCATGTCTATCAAACAGAATATTTCTCAGAGTCATCATGAGAATTATGACATTCTCATGACTGTGTGCGGGGTGGTCCCCAGCTCCTCACAGGCAGGGGATGGCCCTGGATACTTCAGAAAGCACACCTGTAATGCTCCATTAAACTGATGCGGTTTGACACCGACCTATGCTTGAAGACTTTGATGGTAATATTTAGTGAGTTATAAGCAGAAGAAAATAAAATCAAGTTGAGAGGAAAATGCCCTCTTGATCGAAACACTGGTTAAGTGGCTGAGTGTTACATGATTTCTAATAATATTGCGGTGGGATACCACTGAAGTACATGCGGACCCATTGTATAGCCACCAGGTTTGGGCGTGCGTGCTTCTACCTTTAAAAAGAAATAAGGGGTTAGTGGGTGGTGGGCGTTGAGGAGGGCACTTGTTGGGATAAGCACTGGGTGTCATATGTAAGCGATGAATCACGGGAATCTACCCCCAAAACCAAGAGCACACTGTATGTTGGCTAACCTGACGATAAATTATATATACATTTGTTTTAATTTAAAAATTAAAAATAAATAATAACAAAAATAAATAAGGAGCTAGATTTATGGTGACGGTTGCACACTTTGGGAAGTTTACTAAAAAATTCATTGAACCGTGCCCTTAAAATGGGAGCATTTTATGGCACGTAGATGATGCCTCGATAAAGAAGTTTGAGGGGGAAAAAGAGAAGTTTCTCTACTTCTAGAAAATGGAGCCATTTATGTTTCTAACATATTGAAAAGAAGATGAGGGGCGCCTGGGTGGCTCAGTTGGTTAAGCGTCCGCTCTTGATTTTGGCTCAGGTCACAGTCTCGAGGTTTCCTGATTTCGAGCCCTGTGTGGGGCTCTGCACTGACAGTGTGGAGCCTGCTTGGAATTCTCTGTCTCCCTCTCTCTCTCCCGCTCCCCCACTCATGCTCGCTCTTTCTGTCTCTCTCTCTCTCTCTCTCTCTCCCCCTCAGTAAATAAATAAACTTAAAAAATTTTTTAAATAATAATGAAAAAAGATGATGGTTTCGATAATGTCCAAGGTTGCCTTCACCGGTGTGTGTTACCCGCCCCTCTTTTGCAGTCCTGTCTCCCTGGCTATTATCGTGTGGATGGAATACTCTTTGGAGGAATTTGTCAACCCTGTGAATGCCATGGCCATGCAACTGAATGCGATATCCACGGCGTTTGCTTTGTGAGTCTGTTCCTAAAACCTTGAATGCCCCCTCCCACCCATCCCAAAGCCATCTGCTATGCAGAAGTGGTTTTGAACAAAATGCTTCCTTCACAGGAGATTATCCCTGCCCTTGTAGACTCCAAAGGAAATTTGCAGACTTAAGTTCATGTCATAAAATGTTTCCTGCTTCCCCCCGCCACACACACTCTTTTTTGGAAAAAAAAAAAAAAATGTTACTTTGGTGAAAACGGAAAAGGGATATATAATTTCTTTGCGGGTTTTTTATTAGAACAACGAATTTACTTTGTAAGATTATAAAGCTATATACAGGTAGAAAATATTATCCACCAATTAAATAAAAAGGATCGGGTGTTTTACATGAAAATGCTAGCATTTTTTAACATATTACACAGCATATCATAAAAGGGATAATAAAATTTCTGATAATCACACTCATTTGTACAATATATAATGCTTCATAGTTGTTAGCTTGGATAAACTCTTCAAACAAATACTTCTTTCATGCAACATGAGTTGAAACATGGCTTGACAAATATGCAGTTAATCTTGAGAATGAACTTTGGGGCAGATACAGGGCAAGACTTGTTTTTTAACTTCAATCAGAAATTCTTTTCGGTTCTTTTGCCCGGAAGCCAGGCCATACTCCTGGGTTCTAATGGATTTACTGCACGTAGATGGAGTGAACACATATGTTAATCAGCTGAGTCTGATTCACTGCAGGGAAACCTTCATACTCTTTCCAAAAGAGATTGATTGAGTCCTAGGGCTAGGGAAAATTAATTATCAGACCCAGGGAGATGCCCTGGATTGCTTATTCTCTCTAGAGCCTGGTTTTTCTTGATTCTGTAAGTAAAGCTTTCATTTTGTTCTTTGTTCCTTTCTTTGTTCTGGGAATGCAAGTGTCTGTAGGAAATGCATAAAATGATGATTTGCACACACACTCAGTGCCTCAGGATCAGTTTCCCAGAGCTTGATGAGGTCGCTGCTTTTTTAAATGCCTCTGCCTTTCCACATGCGTTCTCGAGGCCAGCCTTCCAAGGGCCTCTGCCAATAGCGAGGGGTGGTCGGCAGACCGTGGTTGTGGCACCGATGACTTAAGGTACAGGCGAGCTGAAAGGGTGTTTGCACAGGCTTCTATTAATATATATTGACAAAATATAAAAATAGATACCCCCGTTAAAGCGAAGATGCTGATAGCCACTGGCCTTCAAGTTCTAAATATAATAAATGATAATGATTTTTATCATTGAAAAAGTTTTGGAAACCATGTTAGATGTACAGAAAGGCTTACAAAACCAGTGTAGAGAGACCCTGTGCAACCTTCACACATCATCCCCTGATGGTCTTGCATAACCAGAGTCCAGTGACTGAAACTAAGAAATTCACGCTGGCAGCATCCCATCCACGGAACTGCGGACTTCACTCCGATTTCGTCAGGTTTTCCACTCATGTCCCATTCCTCTCCAGTGTCAAGCATTTTAGGCAAGAAGACGCGAAGGTGACATGCCCTCTCGTTGCACACTGCCAGGAGCATGCGGTCTGGTCTTCTTCCCGGGGACGTTAGCCTGGGACAGCCGGATAAGGTGGTGACAGTCGGGTTTTTCCACTGTGAGGTTATTTTTCTTCTCCAATCAAGAGAAGATGTTTTTCCTTCCCAAGGAGATGAACATTCTCATCCTTAACATACCAGCTCCTCCAACAGGGCTGGTCACTTAAAGGGATGGTGACTGAGACAACATTAAAACAGATACTTGGGGCCCGGCAGTAGTGGTTCCCCGGGTGGCTCAGTCGGTTGAGCGTCCAACTCTTGATTTTGGCTCAGGTCATGATCCCAAGGTTGTGGGATTGAGCCCTGCGTGTGGCTCTGCACTGAGCGTGGAGCCTGTTAAGTTTCTCTCTCTCTCTCTCTCTCTCTCCCTCCCTCCCTCTCCCCCTTCTGCCCCTCTCCCCTGCTCACACTCTCACTCTCTCTCTCTTTCAAATTAAAAAAGAATCTTAAATGAAAAGAAAAAAACAGACCCTTAGTAGGTTTTTTAGCAGAACTCCATAATGGCTTTCCCAAAGAAAAAGAAAACCCCGTTCTGGCCCTTTGAGCAAAAAATCATATCATACCTATTTTGCAAGTGGACATAATCATCATCAAATTTTCCCCTTAGATGTAGCAGCCGCTGATGATTCTGGCCCCACCACCACGATGTTTGCAAAAGGGTAGCTCTCCAACTCCAGCACTCCCCCCATGCTTACTGGTTGGCACACAGCCTCCACTCTAAGCAAGAACCCCACACCCCTTTCTTATGTTTACTTATTTACCTACTGATTATCTCTCTGGACTCATGGATTCCAAATTTTCCCAGATTTGACTAGTGGAAGCATACCCAGTAGGGTTTTTTTGTTTATTTGTTTTTTGTTTTTTTTTAGAGAGAGAAAGAGAGAGAGAGAGCAGAGGAAGGGGGCAGAGGGAGAGAGAGGGAGATAGAGAATCCTAAGCAGCTTCCACGCCCAGTGCAGAGCCCAAGGCGGGGCTCGAACACACAACCCTGGGGTCATGAGCTGAGCCAAAATCAAGAGTCAGATGCTTAACCAACGGAGCCAACCAGGCGCCCCTACCCAGTAGTTTTTGATTGCATGATGAACATTGTGCATTGTTAAGTTTTTGGATTTTGTCGCTTTCCTTTAAAGAATGTCAGAGTTTGTTTTGGCACGCAGTAAATTACCATAGGTCAGCTTGATTGTCTCCAGGTTTGTTTTTAAGTTTTGTTAGGGTGGGTCTAAAATAACCTCTATTCTAGGGCAGGCTTAACCCTTCTGCAAATGAGTTTTTCTTCTGGGGTCTCTGCTGGGCGCTCTGGGTGTTTAACAAAGATTCTCCATACTGGCCGGTTACAATTCTAGTGTCCCTGGGCTCTGTGTGAGTTCTGAATTTTTCAGCTGACCTCATGGAAACGCGCTCTACACACAAGAAGTTTAGTATTCAGTAGCTATTTGAAGGGGTCTCCCGTGGGGATTTCTGGAGCTCTTATTCTGTGAAGTTCTGGTTCTCTGCCCAAATTCTTGGCAGTTCCAGCCTCCCCATACTCTGACCTCCGTCTGCTCAACTCAGCAAAACCACCTTCTTGCCCACCCCGCCCCCCACAACTCCCTGCCAACTTGGCAAGTGTCTCCGGGCAGAAAGACATGTGGTCGTGGGTTCATCCCATCACCTCCCTTGTCTCAGGTATTTCCGCACCCCTCTGTGGTCCAGTGTCTGAAAGAAGTTGTTCGATATGTTTTGCTCCAGTTTTCTAGTTCTTTCCCACAGACGGGCAAGTCTGGTAGCAGTTCCTCCGACATGGGCTGAAGTGAAATCTTCTCATTTATACAGATTGTGCAAATTACATTTTTTAATTCATTTATCTGGAAACAGGCAACCCCTCCTCATATGACAGGGTTTGGTGACTTGTTTGAGCATTTGATCTTTTTTTTTTTTTTTTTCCCCTCCCACTCTGACTTCAAGTTGTTTGTAGATGAATCAGAGAGTCCTTTAAGGAGACCTGAACTGAGTCTTCTCCTCATTCACGTGTTCTAGGCGTGCAAGCACAACACCACCGGGGACCACTGTGAGCAGTGCGCGCCCGGCTTCTACGGGCTGCCTTCCCGAGGGACTCCTAGGGACTGCCAGCAGTGTGCCTGCCCCCTCTCCACAGCCTCCAACAAGTAAGCCCGGCAACTCTACCGGTGGGCTCCACCCGGGGCGGCCACAATGTCTATTCAGATGTGCGTTGATTTCTTCAGAGCCAGACTTTGTGTGTGATGAGAGTGTGATAACCCGGAGGTAATTAAGTAGGATTAAAGGTGGAGGAATGGATTCTATTTTATTTTATTTTATTTTATTTTATTATTATTATTTTTTTAGTGTTTTATTTATTTTTAAGACAGAGAGACAGAGCATGAGTGAGGAGGGGCAGAGAGAGAGGGAGACACAGAATCTGAAGCAGGCTCCAGGCTCTGAGCTGTCAGCACAAAGCCCGACGCGGGGCTCGAACTCATGAACTGTGAGATCATGACCTGAGCTGAAGTTGGACCTTTAACCAACTGAGCCACCCAGGTGCCCCTGGATTCTCTTTAAAAAAAAAAAAAAAAAAAAAGAACAAGTTTGGTGCATTAAATTAAGTAAGAAAAGTTATGTGATGGCAAGGAAAGATGCACAGGTTTGCTCCTCTGGGTCTAACGTTGCTCGTTAATTCTTTTAATGTATAGGGTATGTACCTACCAGTGGTCTGGGACATATAAGGTACACAGAAATAAATAAAACTTTGTTCCTGGCCTTAGGGAGTTTTTGATATAATGACCAAAATAGGTAAATATGAGGCTCGTTGAAAATGGGCTGAACTCACATAATGATTCAACCGATATTTATCAAGTGCCTACTGAGCATCATGGTTGGTTCAACATGTTCATCCACGGCTGCTGGTCCCATGGAACCCGCAGTGTGGTCATGACTCGGTGGAGGTTATGTCCACTGTCCAGAGAGTGTGAATCTGCCAGGAATGACTCAGAGAAAGCCTTTGATCTGAGGCTTGAGGATGAGAAGGAATTTGAAGGCCGCAGAGAAGGGCCTTCTGGGCAGGAGGAACTGCCAAGGCGTGGTATGCCAAGGCGTGGTAGCACAAAGGAGCGGATCCCATCTATGAAATCACAGTTGGTCCTGCCGCACAAAGCGAGGGGAGGTGGAAGGGGCCAGTGGTGCACACGGCCTCATTCGCAGGCCAGTGGTTTGAAAACCTGCTTCTCTCTTGCTGGTTTTCCCTTCAGGACCCTTCTTCCTTCATGACCCAAGGAATTCCCCCATGGGGATTTTTATTTGAAACTCCACCGTGCAAAACAGATACAGGCAGGGCTACTCGGATGAAATCGTGGGAGACTCTCAGCTGCCCCCATGGCTCCCTTCACAGGTCCCCCCAAAACCCAGGAACAGAGGTTGAAGGGACCTTTGTCAGCCGTGGGGGTCCTTTGGAGAATGTTGATGGGCCGTCATGTACAAGCTCGAGCTCGCTCTTGGCCAGTGTGGAGAGGGCTCCGAGGCAAGCAGACCAGTGACAGGGAATCCAGAGAGGGGAACTTGGCTTGGCCAGGAGGAGCATCAGAGAAGGCGTCCTGGAGGAGGTGGCTGCTGAGTTGGGGATGGGGGGATAAGATGAACCCAGCCAGAGAGGGGAAGAAGTGCCCTCTGGGCTGAGGGACAAGCAGGAACAGGGAACAGTGAGCAGCCATTGCCCAGTGAGATGGGCTGCATGGTCGGGGACCGGGGTTCTGGAGTAAAGACCTAGTGAAAGTTTGTAAGGAGTGGTAAAAGATGAGCATTTTATTTTTGTTTTTGAAAAATTTTTAATGTTTATTTTATTTTGAGAGAGAGAGAGAGAGGGAGCAAGCAGAGGAGGCGCAGAGAGAGAGAGAGAGAGAGAGAGAGAGAGAGAATCCCAAGTGGGCTCCACACTGCCAACACAGAGCCCGATGAAGGGCTCGAACTCATGAACCATGAGATCATGACCTGACCCGAGAGCAAGACTCAGATGCTTAACCGTCTGAGCCACCCAGGCGCCCCTAAAAGATGAACACTTTAAATGTTTAGAAATTCTACCCCACCCATTGGAAAATTGTGTTAATCTGTAGTGTTTTGACAGTTTCAGCCCCACCTGCCACCTAGAAGATGGGGACGAAGTGGTCTGTGACCAGTGTGCACCGGGATACTCGGGAGCTTGGTGCGAGAGGTACTCTGTCTGCATCACTCAATTGATTTCAAAAAGTTGCATCAGACTTTTTTTGTTACTTCAATATCAGTTATATGTGTTTACTTTTAAATGTGTAGCTAAGTATGATTTTAGAGCTTTGGGGTGTGATTATTATTTCACATAATTATAGAGAAAAGCCAGTATGCCAATTAAAAAACTAGTGTGAAAAACTCCCTGGGAAATTTTCAAGAACGGCATTTGGCCTCCTTGAGCTAAGATGGGTTCTCGTCAGTGACAATAGACACAGCGAGGAGCCAGTGTTTACTGTTCACACATTGAAATCTCCCTTTACTCTGGATAGTTTCAGAGGTGAGGGGTAGTTTGATTTAATAGCCATCCTCTGGCGCCTGAAAGCCAACGCTGTCTTTTCCCACGTGTAAGTATCAGCGCCCGGCTATGGCTAAAGTCCCCAGGAGAGCCACACCATACCCGTGGCCGTGGCATCCAGGTACAGTTGGCCTAGGGCTGAGTGCACATCCGCTTGGATGTATGGCTCATTTTGGATGCACTCTCTGCCTTCACAACGAGTGAGGAGATCTGAACGCCCGAACTCAGTGTTGCACTCCACAATAAATCTTATGTAAGAAGAGTTCTGTCTGACTTATTAACCATTCAGAGAATCCCTGGATGGTGGGGTAATGTCTAGAGCATTTGCATTCAGTTGGATCCCTCCTTCAACCTTTTTGCAGATGCGCAGACGGTTACTATGGAAACCCAACAGTGCCCGGGGAATCCTGTGTTCCCTGCGACTGCAGCGGCAATGTGGATCCCTTAGAGGCCGGTCACTGTGACTCCGTCACCGGAGAGTGCCTGAAATGCATTGGGAACACGGCTGGTGCCCACTGTGAGAGGTGTGCGGACGGCTTCTATGGGGATGCCGTGACTGCTAAAAATTGCCATGGTGAGTGTGTGGGCTGCGAAGTCAGAGCCGTTACTAATCGCCATGTGAAGTCTCCATCCATCTACTTACATGTGTCACAAAGGGCTCAGCCTATGGGGTAACTTTATCTCAACTGGTGCTTGTGTTAATGCCAGTGTAGACCCAAGATCTATGTCTTCCCTGCTTGCCCTGCCTTAGCTCGATCAGCTCCTATAAACGAGGTCTGATGGTCTAGCAAATAAGTGCCCTTCCACTGGGGGAGAAAGTGGGACTTCACAGTGGTCAAGTGGTCAAGTGCTCCCAGTGACTGTGGCGAAGGCAGAGTGGTGTCAAAGCCTGCAGTGTTTGTGAGGACAGGCTCAGGGGTCTCTTGAGTCGGACGGGATTTCCAGATACAGGGTGGGAAATGGGAAGACTCCAACCCTGGAGTCTCAGAGGTCTGTGCCCGGACTACCGACTCTTATGTTGCTCTGCAGGGCTGTGCTTCCTTCCCGACATTACAGATCACTTAGAATCATTCATTGAGGAAAGCAGAATTTCATATACCTGAGATGACCAACTTGTAGCCTCAGGGCTAATACAGCCCTCAGATTTCTAGGCACAGATCTTGAAGGTGTGAAAGAGAAAAAATGACAATTTAAAATTTTTTTGATAATTTGCTATGTCCAGTCCTACTATGCTATTACAACATGGGGACACAAGAGGGTGCTAGCGATACAGAAAAGATATTTTCCCAGGCAGGTAAGGCTTTGTAGCCTTGGGCCAGTCAACTTGATCAGCAAGGCCACCTAGATTGGTTATCATAGGAGGATAATTACGATAACTGGTATTTGTGAAAAGCTTCAAAGTTTACAGAATGCTTTCACTACACTCATGCCATTTCTTTTCATCTTTACTGCAAACCTCGATGATTCATTGTTTGTTCATTCATCATTTATTAAGCAGTCACTATACTAAGTATTGTCGTAGAAGTTGGAAAAATTATGACCCGGGTCTATTTTTTTTTTAACGTTTATTTATTTTTGAGACAGAGAGAGACAGAGCATGAACGGGGGAGGGTCAGAGAGAGAGAGGGAGACACAGAATCTGAAACAGGATCCAGGCTCCGAGCTGTCAGCACAGAGCCCGAAGCGGGGCTTGAACTCACGAACCGTGAGATCATGACCTGAGCTGAAGTCGGACGCTTAACCAACTGAGCCACCCAGGCGCCCCGACCCAGGTCTATTAAGGAGCTACATGTAATGGTGTGGAGGTGAAGCACAGATGTGGGTCTCAGGCTTTGGAGTCTAATGCGGGTTAGAGCTCAGGGTTGGTCACAACCAGCTGGGTGACATTAGACAAAATTACTAACCTCTCTGAACCACTATTTCCTTACACATAAAATAGACATAGGCATATATATGTGTATATACACATATATGTGAGACGTCAGTGAGATAACAAAGTTCTGGACATGGAATAAATGGTAGCTGTTATAAATGCTAATAATAAAAATGATACTTTTTATTACTTTTCTATAATTAATGCCATCCAGTAGAAATGTAAACCGCACAAGTAATTTTAAAGTGTCTAGTCACCGGGGTGCCTGGGTGGCTTGAGCATTGAGTTGGTTGAGCATCCGACTTCAGCTCAGGTCTTGGTATCATGGTTCATGGGTTCGAGCCTCGCGTCAAGCTCTGTGCCGACAGCTCAGAGCCTGGAGCCTGCTTCACATTCTGTGTCTCTGTTTCTGCCCTTCCCCCACTTGTGTGTGCTCTCTCTCTCTCAAAAACCAATAAATAAACATTTAGAAGTTCTTTTCTTGTCACCACATAAATAAATAGATGAAATGTATTTTAATAATACATCTTATTTTACCCAATACGTAAAAGTAATATCACTTTGTCATGTAATCAAATTTTTAAGGTATTAATGAGATATTTTCTTTCCTTTTTAAGACTGAGCCTTCAAAATTCAGTGCATATTTTATAGCCTATTTCAATTAGGATGCTAACTTTTCCTAAGAAACACTTGATCTGTAATTTAGATAACATAAAATTCATAGCTGCAAAAGGGAATTTACATACCCGAGTTGTTCAAACATATTTCAAAGTTTTTCATTGTGACCAAAAAAAAAAAGAATCATTTTCCTTTATATTTGCATCTGCATTGACAAAACTGCTTCAGTATTTTGCATAGATAATAGGTCTTGGTGATGAACAGAAGTGGGGAGGGGGGTCAGAACATATAGGATCTGGGTCTGGGTCCGAGCTGTTGGCCCAGGTCTTAATTTAAGGGAAATTAGAGATCTCGCTGGTCAGTTGCATCGGCCACATCCCAGGGCTCAGGAGACACGTGCACGTAGCACCAGGCAGATATGACAGACAAGTCTCTAGGGTGATAAATGACCATCCCTGGGGTGCGCACAAAGGTCCGTAAGGGCCCAGGGCCATCCACGGCTGCGTCTGGAGGAAATGCCACTTGATGTGAGTCTAGGAGGATGGGTAGGAGATGACCAGGTGGGCTGGCAAGTGGTGGGAAAGTGTCGTCCAGGCCGGAGGAGCAGAGTCCGGAAAGAGTGTGCTAGAAAGTGAAAGGCAGGTTGGGCCAGGGCAGGAGCCTCGGCTTACGGGCGGAAAGCAGACTGCATCTAGTGTGGACAGCACAGCACCGTCTGTCCCGGACTCCAGCTCACCTGAACGGATCTGTGTTGAACAGTCACTCTGGAACCACTGTGGAGGTTGGAGTTGACAAGAAGACAGACAAGGCCAGAAAAGAAACTTGCTGGCAGAATTAATGAGGGTTTCCAGCAGAGCTTTTGGCATGGGGTAAAAGTGAAGAAGCTCCGTGGCCACTGGAGGTTGGGAGGCAGGGAGGGGTTAGGACAGGCAGGATGGTGGCCCAGGCGGCTGGACTGGTTATAGAGGGACACTGTCCCGGTTCTTTCTAGTTTCCAAGTATTTGTAAGTTTTATTCTTGCTTCATTTCCTCTTTCCTGTTCCCCAGCTTTGAGGAGATGAATTCTTACTATTTCTGGATATTTCACTAGAAATCCTTCCAGGCCAGGGGCGCCTGGGTGGCTCAGTTGGTTGAGCGTCTGACTCTTGATCTTGGCTCAGGTCATGATCCCAGGGTTGTGAGATCAAGCCCCACACTGGGCTCCACACTGGGCATGGAAACTGCTTCTCTCTCTCTCTCTGTCTCTCCCTCCCCCACCCCTCTCCCCTGCTCGCATATTCACTCTCTCTCTCTCTAAAATAATAAACAAGAATAATAATAAAAAAGAAATCTTTCCAGGCTATGATAGAATCCCTCTCATGGACTTCCCAGAGGCCCCACCTGCTAATATACTACTGTTTTATTAGGTTAACCCCAATGAGAATCCCAGTATTCAGTATTACTGACATGGGAATTCCTAGGGGGTTGTTGGGAAGGCATTTGGATATTCAGGTGTGCAGGAATCAGGGAGGAAATGGAGCTCCGAGACGCATCAGCTTTGGTGTGGTAGCAGAATTGGTGCTTCTGGAATGGTTTTGCAGGACAGCCCGGGGGCACTGGAACCCCACCAAGCTCTACTGTTCAAGGCACCTTATATGAAATATGTTAGGCAGGCACAATTTTGATATCATGAGGTTCTTATGAGAATTATATGTAAAGCACCTAGCAGTCGGTTATTGGCACATATTTTATTTTTTTGTATTTTATTTTCTTTAAAGTGTATTTATTTTGAGAGAGAGAGAGAGAGAGAGAGCACACATGAGCAGGGGAGGGCAGGGGGGAGGGAGAGGGAGAGAGAGAGAATCCCAGGCAGGCTCCGCACCATCAGCACAGAGCCCGATGCGGGGCTCGAACCCACGAACTGTGAGAACATGACCTGAGCTGAAGTCAAGAGTCGGAAGCGTAACCGACTGAGCCACCCAGGCGCTCCCTAATGGCAACTATTTTAAATTAGTATTATTTACAGTAAAAAAAACTTTTTGGTAATAATTCCTATTAGAATTGTTGCCATAGCAGGACAACTACTAACAGCTGTGTGACTTGTGGCAAATTACACAATGTCTCTAAGTTTCAGATTCCACACTGGACAACAGAGACAATTATAACACGTCTCTCCTCAGTTTGTTACGCAGGTCGAATGAGAGCTACTGTAATGTGATACGGGCGCAAACTGACAGGACAGGAAATACAATTTATTATCGTCAATATTTGGTGGTGGTCATGCGGTGAACTTTGACCTTTCCCCAGAGGAAGGGGAGGCTTTCCCTGAGACACAGAGGGGCAGGCACCAGAGGGAGAGATACAAGATACGAGAAGGAAACCGAAGGGTGTCCCTAACCTTGGTGAGCGGGAGTGGGCGATGAGTCTATGTCACGGGAAGATACAGCCAGATGAAGACCCATAGTGTGCTCACTGAATTTGCCCCGGGAGGTCCTGGGAGATGTTAGGAGGAAGCAGTTTTAGCAGCCAGGAGGCAAGAGGCAGGCGAAAATTGAGTTGGAGGGAGACAGGGGGACAATTAGTGGGATCAGGAGATGGAACCTCAGATGGACTTACGTGCGTGTGGTGTGTGTGCGCACGCACATGGGTGTGTGCATGTGAGTAAATGGGTGTGTGATGTTTTCTATGGGCGACAATTGAAAATAGATGCGGAGGAGTGTTTTAAAATACAGGTTTTATGGGGCGCCTGGGTGGCTCAGTTGGTTAAGCATCTGACTCTTGATCTTGGCTCAGGTCATGATCCCACAGTTCGTGAGTTCGAGCCCTATGTTGGGCTCTGCAGTGACAGGGTGTGGAGCCTACTTGGAATTCTCTCTCCCTCTCTCTCTCTGCCCCTACTCCACTTGTGCTCTCTCTCTTTTAAAATAAATAAGCTGTATATATATATGTATATATACACACACACACACACACACACACACACACACACATACACACACACACGGTGTATTGTTATTTAGGTATGGCAAGGCCAGCAGATGCCAGGAGGAGGGGACACACCAAGGCATTGTGGGGAGGGCACTCAGGAAGCACCCATGTAGGTCAGGAGGGGAAATGTGGTTTTTAGAGCCTTTGTTGTGGTTTCCTCAGGAAGGAAAGGGCAAGGCAGAGTAAACGGGCTTAGGATTGGCTACTTTAAACAATTTCAGCAGGCTCTGGGGCATGGGAGCCATCCCTAGTTGTCTGAGGCATGGCCCTGGGGTGAAAGGTCCTGGGGACGGTGGAGGTGAAGCCCAAATGAAGGGAAGGCCCAATAAGAAGGCCTTTGTGGGTGTGGGCTCCGGATTGGTTCGTTTGCACGCGAAAGGCGTTCTGGCTGGCAAGCTATTTATTCTTTCTGGACATTGACTAGCCCTGGGAAGGGCGGTGTCTCCGGGGTCCAAGGCCCCAGAAGGCACATGTAATACAAAGAGTGAGTCGAGTGTTCACAGCTGAGCCAAGGGAATGGGCAGCGGCCAGTGGGGCCCCTAGCACTTCCCCAGCCTCCTGCAGGGGGCATCATGGATCCACTTCCGCTGGGGAACCACCACCTCAGTGCCTTGGCCGCAGTCAGTTACGCTGCCTTTCCTCTGAGCCTCAGCCTTGCAGTGTCCTGTTGTCTGCCACTGCTGTGCCACACGCAGTGGCACAAGTGAGATAACCTGCGAAGTTTTTCTCTTCTTACCTCATTACACCATATGACAGTGCGCATTCCCTGAGTGCAAGCGTTCATAAGCCGTGTGCATTTCTGGGGTATTTTGTCAGTGAACATATTAAATATTTTCAAGGACATGCATATTGACGGCCAGTTTATAAATACCAATTAAACATTTCTTGGAGCCATTAAATAGCATCACTCTGAAAAGGTGAGGGACTTGCTAGCTTGAAACATCAATATTATAACCATAGATAAAACATCAATAGCTATACCTATAGATAAAATTGAAGTGTTTGGCCTGAAGCTAAGGGCTTCAGAGCTACAAATAACTTGTGACTTAGAACAGGGAAATATGTCACATTAAACTATGAAATGTGGGGCGCCTGGGTGGCGCAGTCGGTTAAGCGTCCGACTTCAGCTAGGTCACGATCTCGCGGTCCGTGAGTTCGAGCCCCGCGTCAGGCTCTGGGCTGATGGCTCGGAGCCTGGAGCCTGTTTCCGATTCTGTGTCTCCCCCTCTCTCTGCCCCTCCCCCGTTCATGCTCTGTCTCTCTCTGTCCCAAAAATAAATTTAAAAAAAAAACAACAAAAACAAACAAACAAACAAACAAAAAAACTATGAAATGTAATATTAGCTATTTCGATTGTTATAACGGAGCTTTAAAATATTAAATATCTTCATGATTGGAATGAGAGCAGGCGACTCAGTTGATTTTGAAATCTCCGTCGTATGTTTCTTATGAAGATTTGTTAATAAACATCGGTGGCTCCTTTTTACAGATTCAAGGAATTCATGAAATTGGTTAAGATCGTTTGCTACTTGCTCTCGTCATAGCTTCAGTGGTTTTTCTGTGCGATGGTTCCTTCCACCAACCCCATTTGGCCTACTTTTCAGAAAATACTAAATTTTAAAAGTCATTTGGAAGTGATTTATTTTAGTTTTAGGATTTGAAACATGAATGTTTAAAATTTTGCCTTTGGGGATTAAGGGGTCTTATTACAGCTATACCCAGAAATGGGCACAAATGTGTCTCTTGTGTGTGTTAGCCTGTGAATGCCATGGAAAAGGCTCCCTTTCTGGTGTCTGCCATCTGGAGACTGGAGTCTGTGACTGCAAACCGCATGTGACTGGACAGCAGTGTGACCGGTGCTCGGTAAGAGGCCTGCTGGTCATTGCGTACAATTAAAGTATGTGTCAGCGAGGTCTGTAATCGATACCTGAACGTTGGTTCCCAGTGAAATGGACTTCATGACTGCCGGAAAGAGCTCATGCCCAAAACACAGCTGGTGAATGCTGTGGGTCCTTGCCTGCGGACCAAGTGTTCAGTCTGTAAGGGGGTGGAATGACGTCGTGAGGACTTTATGATTCTGTGAAACATCCTGTGTTTGACTTGGGAAACATTCTCGTGAGTATTAGTGGCTAACTAAAATGTATCTGTGGCTTCCCCAATTCTGTCCCTCCTGTGAAACAGCATGGCTATTATGGGCTGGACACAGGGCTTGGGTGCTTGCCCTGTAACTGCAGCACGCCAGGCTCCCTGTCGGATGACTGCACGGAGGAAGGCCGATGTCACTGTGTGCCAGGTGTGGCTGGGGAAAAGTGCGACAGGTGTGCGCGTGGCTTCTATGCGTTCCAGGACGGCGGCTGTACACGTAAGCTCTGGAATTCATTATCTGAGACTTTATAGTAATTTCCCGACTTTTCTTGGCGCTCTCCTTTGACTTCTAATTGTGTTAAGTTCCTTCACTTTTTCTCTTTTGAGTGTGTAGGATTTCATACCTTTTTTCTGTTTCCTGGCCCCTGTTTTTCATCTGCCCGGAATCTCTGGTCAGGCTTTACTAATGATGTGAACTTCGATTAGCTTTCGTTTCTTCATCTGTAAAATAGAGAAGCTGATTGTAATCTCCACCCAGGAGTTATTTTAAATGTTGAGCATGGGCATTTGGAACACAATAAATGCCCTGTGGGTATTGGCTGTATCTTCCCGCCTACTTCTGTTTCTCTGTCCCGGTTACCCCGTTTCAGCAGCAGCTCCTGACAAGGAGGAACAGCCACCTCCCGGGAGACACGGACGGGTCTTGGGAACCACGAGGTCTCCGTTAGGAACTAGAAGAATGGTCTAGAATGGTTTGGATAATTAATAAAAGGGAGATGACCTGTGGCATCAACTCGGACGCCTTCCGTCGCGCGGTGGTCCTGATGTGTTACAACACTTTCTGTCTTCGTTGCAGCCTGTGACTGCGCCCACACGCAGCACACTTGTCACCCGGAATCGGGGCAGTGCATCTGCCCTCCTCATACTTGGGGCGCATCCTGTGACGAATGTGAGGACGGATACTGGGGCCGTGACCCAGAGCTCGGATGCCAGGTGTGCGCTGCCATTGACATTTTCTTAACCGAGAAGCGCTTTGCTGGAGCAAATTACATTCCTTCTCTGTCATCCATTCGCTTGACCTCAACCCGGTGAACAGCTCTGTGGTTTGCATTTAAAACTCAGTACAGGTGGGGCGCCTGGGTGGCTCAGCCGGTTGGGCGTCCGACTTCGGCTCAGGTCATGATCTCGCGGTTCGTGAGTTCGAGCCCCGAGTCGGGCTCTGTGCTGACCGCTCAGAGCCTGGAGCCTGTTTTAGATTCTGTGTCTCCCTCTCTCTCTGACCCTCCCCCATTCATGCTCTGTCTCTGTCTGTCTCAAAAATAAATAAACGTTAAAAAAAAATTTAAAAAGTAAATAAAACTCAGTACAGGTTCAGGCATCACCTGAAGCAGCACCTTTAAAGTACATCATTCTAAATTTTCTTCGAGAACCGGCTGTGGAATTGATGGCTGGAAAACTTTATTTTAGTGCCCTTTAAATGTATTCTGCATGTACACTATCTTCCAGGAGAAGGACATAAGTCACTTTGTTGGAGGGTTGTATCCAGTCTTCCTTGGTTCTGTTTTCTATGTAGCTTTCCTCAGTGAAGCTTAGATAGAGGTTGTGTTTTGAAAACAGACTTGACTTTGACCTGTAAGATGATATTGACTTTCAGGTCACAGGTTGGGCCCAGTGCGCATGTGCTGAACGGGGCACAGCCGTCCAGCATGGCAGTCACCGCCTCCCGTTGGCTCTTGGCAAAGTGAATCCATGGAGCCATATTGGGAGAGGCCCACTCATCCAGACCACTTCCCCACACTCAGTGTTCTTCTGTAATCCCCACATGGGTACATTATGAAAATGTAAAAGGTACCTTTTTATTTAGTTAGTTTGTTTTTCCAGGCCTGCAATTGCAGTGCTGTCGGGTCAGCCAGTCATCGGTGCGATGTGCTCACTGGCCGTTGCCGATGTAAGCCAGCATTCGGTGGACCGAGCTGCCACCAGTGCTCCCTGGGGTACAGAGACTTTCCAGACTGCGTGCCCTGTGACTGTGACCCAAGAGGGACCTCGGCAGACACCTGTGATGAGGAACAGAGTCTTTGCAGCTGTGCAGAGGAAACCGGTATCTGCTCTTGCAAGGTAACGGCCCTCGGCGTTCCACGGTCTTCCGCTCTCACGCGCATCATTAGGACTTTTGGGCTTTTGACTACAGTAGAACCTTGGTTTGTGAGCATAATTTCTTCCAGAAACATGCTTGTAATCCAAAGCACTTGTACATCAAAGCGAATTTCCCATAGGAAATAATGGAAACTCAGGTGATCCGTTCCACAACCCAAAAATATTCATATAAAAATGATCACAATACTGTAGTACAATACAAAATAATAAAGAAAATACAAAATGTCAAGAAAAGTAAACAAACTAACCTGCACTTGCCTTTGAAAACCCTTGTGGCTGGTGTGAGGGAGACAAGAGAACGGAGGGTTATAGTGTAGGACGACTTTATCAGCAGTGGGATCACTGCTGTCTATTGGCTCAATGGGATTTTTTTCTTTTTGGGCAACTTTCACAAGGAACCTATCCAGCGACACTTGCTTTTGCCTCCTTTGGAGGATTTCGCAGAAATGTGACACTGCATGGATGATCACTCACAATCCAGCAGTGAGAGAGAGAGAGAGAGAGAGAGAAGAAACATTGGCTCAGTTGGGATCACGTGACATTCGGCATCACTACTAGGAGTAGGTTCTACTCCTATTGCGAGACACTGATTTATCAAGCTAAAGTTTATTAGAAATGTTTGCTTGTCTTGCAGAACGTTCACAGAACAGGTTAGTCGCAATCCAAGGTTTTACTCTATTTACATCAGCAGCTAGGTTTTAGACACTTGGCATGGTTCTCACTGCCTTCTAGGTTTGAGTTACAATTCGGTGTAGGCCCTTCTAGAACACTTCTCTAAAGTGGAATTTTTACTGGTTATTGCAAGTGTCAGATAATGGAACTGAACTGAAAGACACGGAGTTTTCTTTCGTGTTCCGGTTGGCTGAGTAGCCAGTGCGTCTTGAATATTCAGGCAAAACGGGTAACCCAGGGCTTCAAGAAGATGTGATTTTATAGCTGATAATTATTCTTTGGTATGCGCTGGCCAGACTGAAGGCAATTTGTGCTTGTTGTTTTCCCAGCAGGAAAGATTTCAACATCATGTTTAACTCTGTGTGTTTCCACTGGGTTCCCCATTGTGCTTGTGATTAGGAGGTGACTGGCTACCTCCTCTGATCCTTTTCAGGGGCTGGTGAGAGAGAGGGTAGTGGGCTGACCAGTGACTAGGGGTGAGGAAGGGAGCGCCCATGCAGATACGACGGCCCGGGAGCGATGGAAACACCAGTGAATGTGCCTTTGGCTTACCACACAGGTGATGGCAACTTTCACCCGAACAGGACGGGAAGGGCCTGCCTCAGTGATCACCTGGTCTGTGTTCTCCACCTGACGGGCCATCAGAGTCACCTGGGGCCTCGGGGAGGCCTCCCTGGCTGCTCCAGGAAAGGCTCATCAGGCAATCTATATATTGCCAAGGCCTCCAAGGTGATGCTGATGGTTAGCTGCATTTGGGAATCACTGATGGCGTCAGAGGGCAGGCGTTCCTTGAGGTCAGGGAGCTTGCTTTGCCCAAGGAAACGGCTATTTCCGAGACGTGTGCTGCTCCCGAATTAGTTTGCTGTCTGCTCTCATTTCTGTTCCGAAATCACACCTCTTCTTTTTAGGTAACAACAGACGAGTCTGTTGCTTTTTCTCCTTTAGGAAAATGTGTTTGGCCTGCAGTGCAGCGAGTGTCGAGCCGGCACCTATGCTCTCCGCGCCGACGACCCTCTGGGGTGCACCCCCTGCTTCTGCTTCGGGCTGTCACAAGTCTGCTCAGAGCTCGAGGGTTATGTGAGGACCCCGGTGAGTGGTGCGCGCGGTAAAGTGTGCTGTTTTCAGCACCCTCCCCACCGTGGAAGTTGGGTGATGGTGGGGGAGACAGTCAAGCACTTTAAACTTTGCTCTGATGGCATCAGAAATTCCAGGAAGCTGACCTGGGTTCGCTGTGAATCGGAGCTCTGTTTTCTGCCGTCCGAGGAAAGAAATGAAGCGGGGACGGGAAGGCACCCCGTGTCGCTCCTTAGCTAATCTGTCAAAAGCTTTACTTGGCGAGAAGATAAGACTGCAACGCACCACAGCCTCCTTCATAGGATTGAATCCTGCCCCAGCGTAGCAGTAGCTTGGCCCAAAACGCAATAGTGTAAAACACGTGCAGTTTTCACCTTAACCCAGAGGTTTGAGTTTGAAGGAAACATCTGTGTTACTCCTGTTTTAATAATGAAGCTATCTCGTCTGTGAAACGATAGTAGAGTCTGACAAATCAAAGGGGAGGTGTGAATTCGTGTCCTAAGGTGTCTTTTTCTTTCCTTCCATGACTAGATAACGCTGGGCTCGGGTCAGCCGCTCCTGCGTGTGGTTTCTCAGAGCAACCTCAGGGGCACAACCCAGGGGGTGTATTACCAGGCTCCTGATGTCCTCCTGGACGCCGTGACTGTCAGGCAGCATATTCACACGGAGCCGTTTTACTGGAGACTGCCAGAGCGGTTCCAGGGAGACCAGGTGAGGCCCACGCCCAGCCTAGGACTGGTTCTCATTTCCTGGGAGACTCGGGTCTCGTCCGAAATCACAATGGACTGTGTTAGCCTACTAGTAACCGAGGGGGTTATTAGTTCACTCTTCTAAGTGGGGTTGGAGAAGTTTAACACTTAGCAAAATCCCCCCATGGGGCGCCTCGGCGGCTCAGTCGGTTAAGCATCTGAGTTCAGCTCAGGTCACGATCTCGCGGTTCGTGGGTTCGAGCCCCGCGTCGGGCTCTGCGCTGACAGCTCAGAGCCTGGAGCCTGCTTTGGATTCTGTGTTTCCCCCCCCCTCTCTCTCTCTCTCTCTCTGTCTCTGATTTCACAAATATTTTTCATTGTTCTTAATGTAAGCTCAGTGCAAACCTAGATGCTGTGTTTCCTCTTAAGAAATTGCCAGTCGTTGGTTGGGAAGGGGGATGGGGTGTAAAAACCTACTATAACAGAGTATTGAAGGCCTCACTTGCATTTTTGTTTAAATCAATTTGAGTGTGTGAGTGAATTCACCCAGATCTTTAAAATTGGCAAATATGTATCCAGTGTTCCTATAGCTGTAGGTTATTTTTAATTCAAAGGAGTTTGAAAATAATCAGGATCATTACCACACAGATTTGTTACTTTGGTGCTGCCCTCCATGGGTGCCAGCAAGAGGAAATTCTGGAAGGTGATGGACCTGTCTGTGGTGGCCTTGATGACGGTGGTGGCTTCACAGGTGTATACTCATCCCCAGACTCGTGGAGTTGTACAACTTAATTGTGTACAGCTTTTTACATTCCAAACATGCCTCAGTTAAAACAAACAAAAAAAGGAACCTATAAAACATCTCTAACTTTAAAAAAACAAAAAACAAAACCAAAAAAACTAGGGCACCTGGGCGACCCAGTCGGTTAAGCGTCCTACTATTGATTCTGGTTCAGGTCATGATGTCACAGTTTGTGGGTTCGAGCCCCGAGTCGGGCTCCGCATCGGCAGTGCGGGGCCTGCTTGGGAGATTCTCCCTCTCTCCCTCTCTCTCTGTTCCTCCCCTGCTTGTGCTTGCTCTCTCTCAAAATAAGTAAACTTAAGAAACAAAACAACAACAACAAAAAGACTATAGCCTGAGTCAACATAATAATCCATAATTAAGTAGAATTAAAAGGAAGGAAATTCCAGACAACCTATCCCACCCATGTGATGCGCGATTTCTTTCAAGTGGCAGCAGGCTTGTGGAGAAAGCTTTAAACCAGCGCACATAAGAGGTGTAAGCCATTTCCTGTCCCACAGCTCCTGGCCTACGGTGGCAGACTGAGGTACAGCGTGGCCTTCTATTCTTCCAATGGCATGGGCACCTTCAACCTTGAACCCCAGGTGCTTATCAAAGGAGGCCGGACCAGAAAGCAAGTCATCTACGTGGATGTGCCGGCACCGGAGAATGGCGTGCGACAAGACCAAGAAGTGGGAATGAAAGAGGTGACGGTGTCCCCTTTTCGCATATGTCCCTTAAGGGTGTGAATTTAGCTCTGGGGGCAGTGGAATGGCATGCTGCCAATACGAGAGCAAGAAGACCTGGAGATTAAAATCCCAGCGGGTTTGGTAAGATTTGTGAAAACAGTCCCAAGTTTCAAGTTCTCAAGAACTGTATACTAGGTTTGTGTTACCTTGGTGCAGATTGCACCCTAAGTCCTCCATCGCGATACCCATGTCTCCATCTGAGTGGATGTAATGGCGCAAAGTCTCTGGACTTGCTTGGACCTGGCAGGTGCGTGTCCACTTGCCTGGTGGAGGTCTGTGGACGGTTCACTGTTGACCTGCCGTAGGTGACCCCTGTCTGCTGACAAACGAGGCTGGCGTCACTGCCGCCTGGGAGGTGACCGCAGAGCCGCCTCCGTTGTGTTCACTCTCCTGCGCGGGACGGGGCTCACTTCTGCAGAAATTGACCAGAGGGTTACTAAGTTCACAAGCCCCTGAGGATTTGTAACCTGAATGTAATTGAATTGTGTTTCTCCCCCACAGAATTTTTGGAGATATTTTAACTCTGTTTCTGAAAAACCTGTCACACGCTCCGATTTTATGTCTGTTCTTAGCAACATTGAGTACATCCTCATCAAAGCATCTTATGGTCAGGGATTACAGCAAAGCAGGTACTTGGAATCTTCTAGAATGAAAAACAGATAGTCTTAATTTGAAACCAAACTGAAGAGATTTGATTCACCCTTATTACTTCCTATATTTATTAGTCTAGATATATTTGTGTGCCTCACCAAAACTTTGTTAAATATTAATATTCTGAAATGTGTGGGAAATGACCTAGATTATCCATCCTCCAATTAATGTGGATATAAAATGTGAGTACCTAATGGTGAAATCTTAGCTGAGGATGAAATATAAAGAAAACAAAACAGTTCTGTCATCTTCTGTTCTGCCCTTGAACTGAGATGACGTTTCTTTGTAATAACATCAAGAATGCTGTCACCTGCGCAGTTAGTGCTTATCCCATAAAGAAAGCTGCTCAGTTATGGCCAAACTACTCCTTCCAGTTCTGGGTGTGCTTTCTGGAACCTTGTTTGTAAGGTCTAAAATGTTGGCTGGGGACCTTCACCATGTAATGACAGTAATGATGGGCTTTTACACATTCCCTTTATAATCGTGTAGGAGCTACTCCCAAACCGGCAGGAAAGCTCTGATTTAATACATGAGCAAATTCATTAGGTAATGTGCTAGGTCTCTAGAAAGTGTCTTTTTAAATATTAATGTCCCCTCTCACACTTCGTGGTTTCACAGAATCTCAAATATTTCCATGGAGGTTGGCAAAAAGGCGGACAAGTTGCGGCCGGGACAGAAGGCGGCATCCCGTTTAGAGAAGTGTCTCTGTCCTCCTGGCACGGCTGGGTTCTCCTGTCAGGTACACGGCTGGGTCCTTCTGTCATCGGGCACACGGCTGGGTCCTTCTGTCAGTTAGGGAGACGGTGCTTAAAACCCACTACCTGGTTCTGAGTGGAGATCTGCTTGTTACAGCAACTCCCAAGTGATCAGAATTTGTATGGATTGTATCCTTTTTCTCTTTTAAAAAATTATGGTTAAATACGCATATACAAATTTTACTGTCTTAAACATTTTTAAGGGTATTGTTCAGTAGTGTTAAGGGCATTCACGCTGTACAACCAACCTCCAGGATTCTTCAACTTGCAAACCTAAAACTCTGTACCCATTACATGGGAACTCCCCAGCCTCCCTGCCCACAGCCCGGCAATCACCTTTCTGTCTCCGAATTTGACCACGCTAGGTCCTTCATTTAAATGGAATCCTGCAGTATTTCTCATTTATGACTGGCTAGCCTAATGGATACTGCGTTGACCGTTTTGCCTGTTGTGAATAATGCTGCCGTGAATATGGCCACGTGTATCTCTCCAAGACCCTGATTTCAGTCCTTTGGGGTTTATACCCAAAAGTAGAATTGCTCGGTCATGTGGTAATTCTGTTTTTAACTTTTTTGAGGAGCTGCCCTACTGTTTTCCACAGCACTGCGGCATTTTATATTCCCGCTCACGGTGCACAAGCGTTCCACTTTTTCCGCATCCTTGACAACTCTGATTATTTGCTGGTTTTTTGATGGTAGTTCTCCTGGTGGGTGTGAGGTAGTATCTCATTGTGGTTTTGATTTGCAGTTCCCTAACGATGGGTGAGGTTGAGCGTCTTTCCAGGTGCTTATTAGCCATTGTATCATCTTTGGAGAAATGTTTAGTCAAGTTGTGATACTGTCATTTATCAGAAGAAAGATGTATTTGGTCTTTATCCCCTATTCCTAGCACAGAGTTCTTAAATGCCTGGAATTTCCTAAGTGATGAGATCTGTAAATGTGTCTTTTGTTATGTTAATGAGGTGACTTTTGGAAAGCTCCTAGATCATGTAAGGATGGAGGCTGGTCACCAGAAGAACCTGCCATGTGGTTGGAGGACTTACAGTCTTACCCCCAGACCTCAGGGGAGAGGGGAGGGACTAGAGGTTGAATCAGTTTCCAGGGGCCAGTGATTTTCTCAATCGTGCCTATGTTAAGGAAGACTCTGTAAAAACCCAGAAGGATAGGGGCGCTGGGTGGCTCAGTCCGTTAAGCGTCTGACTTTGGCTCAGGTCATGATCTCATGGTTCGTGGATTTGAGCCTCACGTCGGGCTCTGTGCTGACAGCCCAGAGCCTGGAGCTGCTGCGGATTCTTTCTCCATCTCTCTCTGCCTCTCCCCAGCTCATACTCTGTCTTTTGCTCACTCTCTCTCTCAAAAATAAATAAACATAAAAAAAAACAGGATAGAGTTCAGAGAGCTTCCTAGTTTGTCAACGCTTGGTGAGCCAGGAGAGGGCATGGCAGCTCCAAGCCCCTTCCCCGTATCATGCCCTCTGCATCTCTCGCATCTGGTTATTTCTGAGTTACATTCTTTTATAATAAACCAGTGATCTAGTTCTGAGCTCCACCCTGGCAAATTAATTAAACTCCAGGAGGGAGTTGTTGGAGCCTCCAATCTATAGCTGGTTGTCAGAAACACGGGTGACAGCCTGGATTTGTGATTGGCATCTGTAGTGGGGCGGGGAGGGGCAGACTTCCAGAACTGAGCCCTTAACCTGTGAGATCTGATGCTATCTCCAGGTAGGCAGTGTGAGAATTAAATTGTCAGACACCCAGCTGGTGTCCAGACGTTGCTTGGCGTGGGGGAAAAACAAACCCACACAAAGAACTGGCCACAGAATGTACTGATCAGAGCTGCGGCTCAGAAGTGGAATTGGTGGCAGACTGGCTAGAAGTCCTTCGCCCATTGTGTAATCATGTCCATTTCCTTTTACATCCGCTCAGGACTGCGCACCTGGTTACCACAGAGGGGAGCTGCCGCAAGGTGGTGGCCGAGGACCCCGACCTCTGCTCGCTCCTTGTGTGCCCTGCAATTGCAACAACCACAGCGATGCCTGTGACCCCGAAACTGGGAAGTGCCTGGTACGTGTGTTTGTGTGGGTGATTAGAGGAGGCACCGAGTCTTTGGATTTCTGGTCCAGAGTCCTATAAAGATCTTGGTTTAGAGGGAGCTTATATTTAGTGTAAACTACACATAAATTTCCTTCCAAAAGGCTAAGAGGTCTGATGCTGTCAGTGCGAAGTCTTGTGTAAGTTTTAGTTCTGTGAATTCGTGTGTGGGTACCAACTGGGGAATTAGTTACATGTACTTGCAGTACTGGTGGTTATGGTGAGAGTAGACGAGACCTTTGTGTCCCAGAACCGGGAGGGTCACCTGGAGGTTTTAAAATAAGTTAATGCCAGCATCGCAAATTTATTTCTCTCCTCGCAATTTTTTTTTTAAAAAAACTTATTTTCGGGGCGCCTGGGTGGCTCAGTCGGTTAAGCATCTGACTTCAGCCCAGGTCCTGATCTCACGGTTTGTGGGTTCCAGCCCCGCGTCGGGCTCTGTGCTGACCGCTCGGAGCCTGGAGCCTGTTTCGGATTCTGTGTCTCCCTCTCTCTCTCTGCCCCTCCCCTGCTTGTGCTCTGTCTCTCTCTCTCTCTCAAAGATCACTTTAAAAAAAAATTAATAATACTTAATTTCTTGGATGTCTTCGTATGCGTTCGGTTCTGAGATACCTTTCCCTTGTTTTTAAAACACAAAATTCAAAATTCAGAAGTTGAGGATATACCTGGCTTTACTGAGGGATTTGTGAATTGGGGGGGGGGCAATCCCATCTGTTGAGTAGAGGGGAGCTCCAAGGAGTTATACAAAATAGAAATTTTTTAGGAGGGAGGGTGGGGCAAGGAAGTTATTATCAAAAAGAAAGGATTGCTCCAGAGGCAAGGTCACTTTCCACTGGGGGGAGGGCAGGGAGTCTGATGAGGTGGGTCACCTCCTCTTCCTTTTTTGGGGATAGAGAAGGGCCTACATAACAGGGTACCTCACTGGTGCTGATGAGAAAATTCCCGACTGACTGGTCAAATACATTTCTGGGGGAGACTGAAACTGTAGTCAGGCTAGGTATTAGGTCCAGTTTGGCGTCTTGGCCTAAGTGGTGCCATTTTGGGCCCATGGTTCTCTTTTTAACAGCCTAGACCAAGATCGGTCCCGGAAACCTAAGGAGAATTCTGGTCACAGAAAAGGAACACGTGGGCCAGATGGAAGTCTTGAGGCCTTGCTGAGGACAAACTCTTGTGTCTGTGATTTCGCTTAAGCTGACAAGGCCTTATTGATAGCGTAGAATAACCTGATATTCTTTCCCCGCTCTGGAAATCTCATTTTTAAAATAATAATTCTTGGAGAAACATGGGTTACTTGTATAAATTGCGCCAAGACTAACTTACCTCAAGTAAAATAACTCATTGACAGGAAATGAGCTGCCCACCGAGAAAGACATACCTGAAGCCGTAAAGGTCCCAGGTGTGGCTTAATCACAAGGAACAGGACAGGGAAATTAGGACAGGGGGCTCCCAGCCGACCTGCAGCCACTCTAGACCTGTCTTCTTCTGTTTGGAAGCATTTTTTCGTACGTGGCCTGTAAAGGTCATTCGCACTAGGGACGCTGCTGAACCGTCGCAGTGTGCAGGTGAATTTCGATGCTGAGGCGCAGCAGGGTTTTCCTCAATTAAAAAGGTATCTATTAACCTTTGCTGACTTCATTATATATGTGGAATTAAAGAATTGTTCCAGTTCTACCAGGTAAAATGGACTTAATGAAGATGCAAATAGCTGCAGCACTATTAAAAAAAATTTATTCACTTTAATCAGCTCATGCTCCAGGCAAAAAGTAAGGTCCTAATCGAGAAAATGAGAAAATCTCATTTAAGGATTTAAGGAGGATTGATGTCAGGCAACTTAAATCGAGACGTGATTAGCGGGGAAGGTCCCTTGGCCAGTCATGGGGACAAAGGTCTCATGGACACGTGGTTCGTGAGTTCGAGCCCCACGTGGGGCTCTGTGCTGACAGCTCGGAGCCCGGAGCCTGCTTCGGAGTCCGTGTCTCCCTCTCTCTCTCTGCCCCTCCCCCACGTCCTCTGTCTCTCTCTCAAAGATAAGTAAACATTAAAAAAAGGTTTTTTTTTAAAGTTGATCAGTTCTTTCATGCTGTATCTTTCCTTGGTACAGCTAACTATTTTAACAAGATTAGGCACTCTTAGGGCATTAAATTATTACCTTGCCTTTCCTGGCCCAAATTCACCAGAATAAAGTTGAGCAAATGACCGGTTGATTTGTACCCAAGGAAGAATACAACCTGCTTAACCCAATCCAGGAAAGATTGTGGTGAAGAGTGTCACCAGTATCAACAAAGACAGATAGCTTTTGGACAGTTCCCCGCTCTGGGAGGAAACGTTTGCCAGATGTTACCTGGAACCCATAAGAGCTCACACCTGGATTTGTTCGTTAAATTTTGCAGTCCACAACAGTGGATACGTATGCTCCAAGATGACTTAGGTCTGAACTACACTATTCACACCAAGCAGTTATTTAACGTATGTTTACCCACCTCCAGCAATGGGAGCTCAGCTCATCTTTGGGCAGCCCTGATCATTCCTGGAATTTAGTGCCCTGGCTTGTCTACCCATTGGTGCACTTTTAATCTTTGGAGCCATTGAGACAAACCAGTAGTTCAAATTTGTTCATGAAAGATGGCAATGTTTTGTTTTTTTTTTTAATTTTTTTTTTTCAACATTTATTTATTTTTGGGACAGAGAGAGACAGAGCATGAACCGGGGAGGGACAGAGAGAGAGGGAGACACAGAATCGGAAACAGGCTCCAGGCTCCGAGCCATCAGCCCAGAGCCTGACGCGGGGCTCGAACTCACGGACCGTGAGATCGTGACCTGGCTGAAGTCGGACGCTTAACCGACTGCGCCACCCAGGCGCCCCAAGATGGCAATGTTTTAAGAAATAACTTGTAAAACATTAACTTCCTCTTTCACATATCAAAGGCCCTGAATCTCCAGTCCTCCTGGTCAAATATCCTTAGTTTATATGCCTGATGTTTCTATGGAATGGTTGAATCCATTCCCCATCCTGAGGTTCAAGTATCATGCCCACAGCCCAGCACCTTTTCTCCAGGTATGGGTGGGGCATCTCTCTCTCTGACTTTAGGTGTCCCATGAAGGCAGCCCGTGGGTTTTGCCAGTCTGGTCACTGCTGCCTCTGCTGAGCTGATTTAAGATGCTTACACTCCGTCCACATGTTTAACACCGAGTCCTTGCTCTTTGAACTTGGGGCCTTATCTTTCCTCTTCAGTCTTCATCTTGTGAGGTCTCTTTTGTGGTTTAGTGCAACAGTGCACTTCTAGTTGGCAAAATCTCTTTTAAGCACTTCCTGTGGATTATTACGTAGGTGGGCATCCAGACCATTTTGGATCTGATTTAGTCACTCAGCATATAGTGTCCCCCCTCTTCATGTCACTGGGACTTCGATAGTATCCTAAAAATGATTGGTCAGACATGTGACCTGGAAAGGGGTGGGGAGACTGAGGAACACCAAGCTATCCTGGGAATTCCTTTCCTTGGGGACTCCCTTCCAGGAGATAACCCTTAACGCTTTTGCCCTTGAAAAACTGACCAGCCGAAATTCTTAATTTGAGTTCCGGAAGATGGCGGCGTAGGAGGACGCGGGGCTCACAGCGCGTCCGGCCGATCACTTAGATTCCACCTACACCTGCCTAAAGAACCCAGAAAACCGCCAGAGGATTAGCAGAAGGGAGTCTCCGGAGCCAAGCGCAGACTAGAGGCCCACGGAAGAGGGTAGGAAGGGCGGCGAGGCGGTGCGCGCTCCACGGACTGGCGGGAGGGAGCCGGGGCGGAGGGGCGGCTCGCCGGCCAAGCGGAGCCCCCGAGTCTGGCCGGCAAAAGCGGAGGGGCCGGACGGACTGTGTTCCGACAGCAAGCGCGACATAGCATCTGGGAGGTCAGAAGTTAACAGCTCTGCTCGGAAAGCGGGAAGGCTGGAGGACAAAGGGAGGGAGAGCTGCTGAGCCCCCGGACGGCAGAGCTCAGCTTGGCGGGGAACAAAGGCGCTCGCCAGCGCCATCTCCCCCGCCCATCCCCCAGCCAAAATCCCAAAGGGAACCAGTTCCTGCCGGGGAACTTGCTCGCTCCGCGCAAACACCCAACTCTGTGCTTCTGCGGAGCCAAACCTCCGGCAGCGGATCTGACTCCCTCCCGCTGCCACAGGGCTCCTCCTGAAGTGGATCACCTAAGGAGAAGCGAGCTAAGCCTGCCCCTCCAGCCCCCGTGCACCTTGCCTACCCACCCCAGCTAATACGCCAGATCCCCAGCAACACAAGCCTGGCAGTGTGCAAGTAGCCCAGACGGGACACGCCACCCCACAGTGAATCCCGCCCCTAGGAGAGGGGAAGAGAAGGCACACACCAGTCTGACTGTGGCCCCAGCAGTGGGCTGGGGGCAGACATCGGGTCGGACTGCGGCCCCGCCCACCAACTCCAGATATACACCACAGCACAGGGGAAGTGCACAGCAGGTCCTCACCACGCCAGGGACTCTCCAAAATGACCAAACGGAAGAATTCCCCTCAGAAGAATCTCCAGGAAATAACAACAGCTAATGAACTGATCAAAAAGGATTTAAATAATATAACAGAAAGTGAATTTAGAATAATAGTCATAAAATTAATCGCTGGGCTTGAAAACAGTATACAGGACAGCAGAGAATCTCTTGCCATAAAGATCGAGGGACTAAGGAACAGTCACGAGGAGTTGAAAAACGCTTTAAACGAAATGCAAAACAAAATGGAAACCACAATGGCTCGGCTTGAAGAGGCAGAGGAGAGAATAGGTGAACTAGAAGATAAAGTTATGGAGAAAGAGGAAGCTGAAAGAAAGAGAGATAAAAAAATCCAGGAGTATGAGGGGAAAATTAGAGAACTAAGTGATACACTAAAAAAAAAAAATATACGCATAATTGGTATCCCAGAGGAGGAAGAGAGAGGGAAAGGTGCTGAAGGGGTACTTGAACAAATTATAGCTGAGAACTTCCCTGAACTGGGGAAGGAAAAAGGCATTGAAATCCAAGAGGCACAGAGAACTCCCTTCAGACGTAACTTGAATCGATCTTCTGCACGACATATCATAGTGAAACTGGCAAAATACAAGGATAAAGAGAAAATTCTGAAAGCAGCAAGGGATAAACGTGCCCTCACATATAAAGGGAGACCTATAAGACTCGTGACTGATCTCTCCTTTGAAACTTGGCAGGCCAGAAAGGCTTGGCACGATATCTACAGTGTGCTAAACAGAAAAAATATGCAGCCGAGAATCCTTTATCCAGCAAGTCTGTCATTTAGAATAGAAGGAGAGATAAAGGTCTTCCCAAACAAACAAAAACTGAAGGAATTTGTCACCACGAAACCAGCCCTACAAGAGATCCTAAGGGGGATCCTGTGAGACAAAGTACCAGAGACATCACTACAAGCATAAAACATACAGACATCACAATGACTCTAAACCCATATCTTTCTATAATAACACTGAATGTAAATGGATTAAATGCGCCAACTAAAAGACATAGGGTATCAGAATGGATAAAAAAACAAGACCCATCTATTTGCTGTCTACAAGAGACTCATTTTAGATCTGAGGACACCTTTAGATTGAGAGTGAGGGGATGGAGAACTATCTATCATGCTCCTGGAAGCCAAAAGAAAGCTGGAGTAGCCATACTTATATCAGACAAACTAGACTTTAAATTAAAGGCTGTAACAAGAGATGAAGAAGGGCATTATATAATAATCACAGGGTCTATCCACCAGGAAGAGCTAACTATTATAAATGTCTATGCGCCAAATACCCGAGCCCCCAGATATATAAAACAATTACTCATAAACATAAGCAACCTTATTGATAAGAATGTGGTCATTGCAGGGGACTTTAACACCCCACTTACAGAAATGGATAGATCATCTAGACACACGGTCAATAAAGAAACAAGGGCCCTGAATGATACATTGGATCAGATGGACTTGACAGATATATTTAGAACTCTGCATCCCAAAGCAACAGAATATACTTTCTTCTCGAGTGCACATGGAACATTCTCCAAGATAGATCATATACTGGGTCACAAAACAGCCCTTCATAAGTTTACAAGAATTGAAATTATACCATGCATACTTTCAGACCACAATGCTATGAAGCTTGAAATCAACCACAGGAAAAAGTCTGGAAAACCTCCAAAAGCATGGAGGTTAAAGAACACCCTACTAACGAATGAGTGGGTCAACCAGGCAATTAGAGAAGAAATTAAAAAATATATGGAAACAAACGAAAATGAAAATACAACAATCCAAACGCTTTGGGATGCAGCGAAGGCAGTCCTGAGAGGAAAATACATTGCAATCCAGGCCTATCTCAAGAAACAAGAAAAATCCCAAATACAAAACCTAACAGCACACCTAAAGGAAATAGAAGCAGAACAGCAAAGGCAGCCTAAACCCAGCAGAAGAAGAGAAATAATAAAGATCAGAGCAGAAATAAACAATATAGAATCTAAAAAAACTGTAGAGCAGATCAACGAAACCAAGAGTTGGTTTTTTGAAAAAATAAACAAAATTGACAAACCTCTAGCCAGGCTTCTCAAAAAGAAAAGGGAGATGACCCAAATAGATAAAATCATGAATGAAAATGGAATGATTACAACCAATCCCTCAGAGATACAAACAATTATCAGGGAATACTATGAAAAATTATATGCCAGCAAATTGGACAACCTGGAAGAAATGGACAGATTTCTAAACACCCACACTCTTCCAAAACTCAATCAGGAGGAAATAGAAAGCTTGAACAGACCCATAACCAGCGAAGAAATTGAATCGGTTATCAAAAATCTCCCAACAAATAAGAGTCCAGGACCAGATGGCTTCCCAGGGGAGTTCTACCAGACATTTAAAGCAGAGATAATACCTATCCTTCTCAAGCTATTCCAAGAAATAGAAAGGGAAGGAAAACTTCCAGACTCATTCTATGAAGCCAGTATTACTTTGATTCCTAAACCAGACAGAGACCCAGTAAAAAAAAGAGAACTACAGGCCAATATCCCTGATGAATATGGATGCAAAAATTCTCAATAAGATACTAGCAAATCGAATTCAACAGCATATAAAAAGAATTATTCACCATGATCAAGTGGGATTCATTCCTGGGATGCAGGGCTGGTTCAACATTCGCAAATCGATCAACGTGATACATCACATTAACAAAAAAAAAGAGAAGAACCATATGATCCTGTCAATCGATGCAGAAAAGGCCTTTGACAAAATCCAGCACCCTTTCTTAATAAAAACCCTTGAGAAAGTCGGGATAGAAGGAACATACTTAAAGATCATAAAGGCCATTTATGAAAAGCCCACAGCTAACATCATCCTCAACGGGGAAAAACTGAGAGCTTTTTCCCTGAGATCAGGAACACGACAGGGATGCCCACTGTCACCGCTGTTGTTTAATATAGTGCTGGAAGTTCTAGCATCAGCAATCAGACAACAAAAGGAAATCAAAGGCATCAAAATTGGCAAAGATGAAGTCAAGCTTTCGCTTTTTGCAGATGACATGATACTATACATGGAAAATCCGATAGACTCCACCAAAAGTCTGCTAGAACTGATACATGAATTCAGCAAAGTTGCAGGATACAAAATCAATGTGCAGAAATCAGTTGCATTCTTATACACTAACAATGAAGCAACAGAAAGACAAATGAAGAAACTGATCCCATTCACAATTGCACCAAGAAACATAAAATACCTAGGAATAAATCTAACCAAAGATGTAAAAGATCTGTATGCTGAAAACTATAGAAAGCTTATGCAGGTAATTGAAGAAGATATAAAGAAATGGAAAGACATTCCCTGCTCATGGATTGGAAGAATAAATATTGTCAAAATGTCAATACTACCCAAAGCTATCTACACATTCAATGCAATCCCAATCAAAATTGCACCAGCATTCTTCTCGAAACTAGAACAAGCAATCCTAAAATTCATATGGAACCACAAAAGGCCCCGAATAGCCAAA
>NW_026057586.1:56319740-56486731 GCF_023721935.1 Panthera uncia | reverse complement strand
ATCCAATGGAAAAAAGACAGTCTCTTTAACAAATGGTGCTGGGAGAACTGGACAGCAACATGCAGAAGGTTGAAACTAGACCACTTTCTCACACCATTCACAAAAATAAACTCAAAATGGATAAAGGACCTGAATGTGAGACAGGAAACCATCAAAACCTTAGAGGAGAAAGCAGGAAAAGACCTCTCTGACCTCAGCCGTAGCAATCTCTTACTCGGCACATCCCCAAAGGCAAGGGAATTAAAAGCAAAAGTGAATTACTGGGACCTTATGAAGATAAAAAGCTTCTGCACAGCAAAGGAAACAACCAACAAAACTAAAAGGCAACCAACGGAATGGGAAAAGATATTTGCAAATGACACATCGGACAAAGGGCTAGTATCCAAAATCTATAAAGAGCTCATCAAACTCCACACCCGAAAAACAAATAACCCAGTGAAGAAATGGGCAGAAAACATGAATAGACACTTCTCTAAAGAAGACATCCGGATGGCCAACAGGCACATGAAAAGATGCTCAACGTCGCTCCTTATCAGGGAAATACAAATCAAAACCACACTCAGATATCACCTCACGCCAGTCAGAGTGGCCAAAATGAAGAAATCAGGAGACTATAGATGCTGGAGAGGATGTGGAGAAACAGGAACCCTCTTGCACTGTTGGTGGGAATGCAAATTGGTGCAGCCGCTCTGGAAAGCAGTGTGGAGGTTCCTCAGAAAATTAAAAATAGACCTACCCTATGACCCAGCAATAGCACTGCTAGGAATTTATCCAAGGGATACAGGAGTACTGATGCATAGGGGCACCTGTACCCCAATGTTTATAGCGGCACTCTCAACAATAGCCAAATTATGGAAAGAGCCTAAATGTCCATCAACTGATGAATGGATAAAGAAATTGTGGTTTATATACACAAAAAAAAAAAAAAAAAAAAAGAGAAAAAATGAAATATGGCCTTTTGTAGCAACATGGATGGAACTGGAGAGTGTGATGCTAAGTGAAATAAGCCATACAGAGAAAGACAGATACCATATGGTTTCACTCTTATGTGGATCCTGAGAAACATAACAGAAACCCATGGGGGAGGGGAAGGAAAGAAAAAAAAAAAAAAAAAAAGAATTAAAGGTGGGGGAGGGCAAAAGCATAAAAGGCGGTTAAAAACTGAGAACAAACTGAGGGTTGATGGGGGGTGGGAGGGAGGGCAGGGTGGGTGATGGGTATTGAGGAGGGCACCTTTTGGGATGAGCACTGGGTGTTGTATGGAAACCAATTTGACAGTAAATTTCATATATTAAAAAATAAAATAAAATAAAATAAAAAAAAAAGAAAAACTGACCAGCCTTGTCTGTGCAGCTTCCAAAGCACGTGACTCATCCTCCAGATCGGTTGACATGAACAGGTTCTCACTTCCCAGCCACTCTAGGGGGCAGCTTGTCTTCAGTTCTCTAGGATCTTGGAAACCAGGAAGCTCACGATCCGTTGTGGATTTGGGGAGTTTTTAAATGCTGGAGTTGGTGTCACAATGAAAACCAGAAAATCGGATCCATACTTGTTCATCATCTATTTATTGTTCATCAGATTTATATTGTGTATCATTAAAACAAGTACTTAACACATGTTCTTTTTAAGAGCGAGGTTGCAAATTTTACTCCTAAAGAGATCGTGCTTTTAGGGGCCTGGGAGATCCCAGTAAAATCTACTTTCACCAGGTGAAATAGGAATGTAATTTTAAAACAGAAAATACTGGCATATTTTTTAACCAAAAGGATTTCAAAAATAGCGTTTCAAAGGTCTAAAAAGGTGTCTTTGTATATCCTCTCTGGCTGCCAAGAAGAAAGTCTGCTTCTGTTTGCCAGTGTTCCGCATCTTGTCTTTCTGTCCCTACACCCCACACGGAAGCCAGTGCCCAGGGCCTGGGCGGAAAGTGATCGAACCGGCCAAAGCAGATTTCACCTTGGAAATGGATGTCACACAATTATTTTCTCTTGTAGCTTCAAAAACTATTTTAATGGCAGGATCATAAGTCGTGTCATTGAAATGGTGACATAAAACTTAACTAGAAATGAATTGCTTGTTGCGAGAATCTCCTGGTGGTGCTCTAAAGCTCAGCAGTTTCGGGGCACCTGGGTGGCTCAGTTGGTTAAGCGTCTGACTTCAGCTCAGGTCATGATCTTGCAGCTCGTGAGTTCGAGCCCCGCATTGGGCTTTGTGCTGACAGCTCAGAGCCTGTGACCTGCTTCCGATTCTGTGTCTCCCTCTCTCTCTGCCCCTCCCTCACTCATGCTCTGTTTCTGTCTGTCTCTCAGAAATAAATGAACATTAAAGAAATTTTGGGGCGCCTGGGTGGCTCAGTCGGTTGAGCGTCCGACTTCGGCCCGGGTCATGATCTCACGGTCCATGGGTTCGAGCCCCGCATTGGGCTCTGTGCTGACAGCTCGGAGCCCAGAGCCTCTTTCAGATTCTGTGTCTCCCTCTCTCTCTGACCCTCCCCTGTTCATGCTCTGTCTCTCTCTGTCTCAAAAATAAATAAATAAACATTAAAAAAAAAATTAAAGCTCAGCAGTTTCTTCCCTGTTTCCTAAATCGTCTCTTTACTTCTGTTCTTTCAGCCCCTCACCTGTGATCAATGAACCCCAACTATGTGTAAAACCAGTGTGCTTCAGATGTTTTTTTTTGAGTTAGTATATATTTTAGATCCATGTTTTAAAAAAAAATTTTTTTTTAATGTTTATTTCTGAGACAGACAGAGCATGAGTGGGAGCAGGGGCGGGGGGGGGGGGGGGGGGGGACACAGAATCGGAAGCAGGCTCCAGGCTGTGAGCTGTGAGCACAGAGCCCGACGCGGGGCTCGAACTCACAGACTGCGAGATCATGACCTGAGCTGAAGTCGGACACGTAACCGACTGAGCCACCCAGGTACCCCTAGATCCACATTTTAAGGACCTGAAAGTTGGTGGCTTCTAGAAGCCATGTGTGTGCATACATATTGTATGTGTGTGTACTTTCTATAAGAAGGATGTATTAATAATTCCTAGGCTATATTCATTATGACGAATACAGGGCAGAGCTGGCAGTATTTCCAGGATTTAAAACCTATGAAGAGGGGCACCTGGGTGGCTCAGTCGATTAAGCATCTGACTCTTGATTTCAACTCAGATTAGATCTCACGGTTTGTGGGGTGGGGCTCTGTGCTGACATCGTGGAGTCTGCTCTCTCCCTCTCTTTCTGCCCCCCTTTTTCCCACTGTCTGTCTGTCTCTCTCAAAATAAATAAAAATAAATATTAAAAAAATATATGATGAAAAATGCTCTTCCTCTCAATAATAATAATAATAATAATAATAATAATACCTGACAGTGGCTTACTTAGGTGTTACCAGGTAAGGATGATTTCTAACAATTACCCCATGATTTTCCTCTCCTTTTGAAACGCGGGGCTCCAGAACTGCAGCCATAGCACCACTGGTGACCACTGTGACTTGTGTGCTCCTGGGTACTTCGGGAAGGTGACTGGCTCAGCCAGCGACTGCTCGGTGTGCGCCTGTCCTCGCAGCCACCCTGCCAGGTGAGCCCGCGCAACTGTGCCCGGAAGCTGGGGCTGCTTCCATTCTCGGCCTTGGTTTCCAGGCTTTTAACTAATACTCTCTGTGTGTTGAGAAACGCTGATTTTAAGAGAAAGTGTTCATTATGACAGCCTTTGAAGAGAATCTTTCCGAAAGCAAAGTATCTGTGTTGGTATCGGGGTGTTAAAATGGAACCCACGGAAGAAAATACTTTCAGGTTTTATTGTTTATTTTATTTATTTATTTTTCAGTTTACTTTTTTTTAACTTACATCCAAGTTAGCTAGCATCTAGTGCAACAATGATTTCAGGAGTAGATTCCTTAATGCCCCTTGCCCATTTAGCCCATCCCTCCCCCACAACCCCTCCAGTAACCCTCAGTTTGTTCTCCATATTTAAGAGTCTCTTCTGTTTTGTCCCCCTCCCTGTTTTTATATTTTTCTGCTTCTCCTCCCTTATGTTCATCTGTTCTGTGTCTTAAAGTCCTCATATGAGTGAAGACATGATGTTTGTCTTTCTCTGACTAATTTCACTTAGCATAATACCCTGTGGTTCCATCCGCGTAGTTGCAAATGGCAAGATTTCATTCTTTTTGATTGCCAAGTAATACTCCATTGTGTGTGTGTGTGTGTGTGTGTGTGTGTGTGTGTGTGTGTATGTATTTTTACCACATCTTCTTTATCTATTCATCCGTCGATGGACATTTGGACATTTGGGCTCTTTCCATACTTTGGCTATTGTTGCTAGTGCTGCTATAAACATGGGGGTGCATGTGCCCCTTTGAAACAGCACACCTGTATCCCTTGGATAAATACCTAGTAGTGCAATTGCTGGGTCGTAGGGTAGTTCTAATTTTAGTTTTTTTGAGGAACCTCCATATTGTTTTCCAGAGTGGCTGCACCAGCTTCCACTGCCACCAGCAGTGCAAAAGAGATCCTCTTTCTCCACATCCTCACCAACATCTGTTGTTGCCTGAGTTGTGAATGTTAGCCATTCTGACAGGTGTGAGGTGGTATCTCATTGTGGTTTTGGTTTGTATTTCCCTGATGATGAGTGATGTGGAGCATTTTTTCATATGTCAGTTGGCCATCTGGATGTCTTCTTTGGAGAAGTGTCTATTCATGTCTTTTGCTCATTTCTTCACTGGATTATTTGTTTTTTTGGGTGTTGAGTTTGATAAGTTCTTTATAGATTTTGGATACTAACCCTTTATCTGATAGGTCATTTGCAAATATCTTCTCCCATTCTGTCGGTTGCCTTTTAGTTTTGCCGACTGTTTCTTTTTCCTTCACTGTGCAGAGCTTTTTATTTTGATGAGGTCCCAATAGTTCATTTTTGCTTTTGCTTCCCTTGCCTCTGGAGACGTGTTGAGTAAGAAGTTGCTGCGGCCAAGATCAAAGAGGTTTTTGCCTACTTTCTCCTTGAGGATTTTCATGGCTTCCTGTCTTACATTTAGGTCTCTTATCCATTTTGAGTTTATTTTTGTGTATGGTGTAAGAAAGTGGTCCAGGTTCATTCTTCTGCATGTCGCTGTCCAGTTTCCCCAGAACCATTTACTGAAGAAACTGTCTTTATTCCATTGGATATTCTTCCCTGCTTTGTCAAAGATTAGTTGGCCATATGTTTGTGGGTCCATTTCTGGGTTTTCTATTCTGTTCCATTGATCCGAGTGTCTGTTTTTGTGCCACAGGTTTTATTTTCTGAAGAATAATTATAGCCTCCAACCTCTGTATCCAGCGTACCTGGAGATGAATTGTTATTAATTTTATGAATGTCGATATGAAGAATTCCATTCCTGTTTAACGTAAGGGGGGGGGGGCGGTTAGAATCTGTATATGCTGGTGAAATGATGAAATGCAGAAATGCTCCTTAGTAATGAGACTGAGGCTAGCTTCTGCCTGAACTCGTGATGCTCATGTTGGAATTATCTGAACCCAAAAAAGAACCAGAGGTTTTACGTGGAAATTGGAATATCTATGAGGCCTCTTTGGTTTATATGAAATTGTAATGCATAAATAACATTTCACCATCGCTTAGAATGTTTGACAAGGCATTGAACATGTATAGATCGAATACCAACTTTTGGTAGGCTAAAATGAAGTTTTCTTTTTTAATCATTGAGGCTTGACGGTAACAAATGAGAGGTGCTGTTGGCCTCCCTCCTAAGCTACCCTGCATATAGTTATTACTATGAAACTTTTTGGGTTAAAATGTATATAAATTTTAACTCATTAATTCTACTTCTGTAATCAGAGCCGTAGAAATAGTTGCATATGTGTGCAAAGATGGATATATTTTGGCATTGCTTATACTCACAAGCAATCACAGGGGAAACTGAAATATCGACTCACAGGGAACTGATTTTTATATATCGTGGCACACACCTACAGTGAAATAGTGTACAAACACTGAGAAAAGAATAAGGTATATCTGTAGGCACTGAGTTGGAAAAACGAGCAATTAAGCTATGTAACTGGGGGCGCCTGGGTGGCTCAGTCGGTTAAGTATCTGACTTCGGCTCAGGTCATGATCCCCCAGTTTGTGAGTTTGAGCCCCATATGGGACTCTGTGGTGACAGCTCAGAGCCTGGAGCCTGCTTCCGATTCTGTGTCTCCCTCTTTCTCCGCCCCTCCCCTGCTCATGCTCTGTCTCTCTGTCTCTCTCAAAAACAAATAAACATTAACAAAATATTTTAAAAAAAAACCTATGTAACAATGTATAATATGGTATTTTGGAAAAAATTCATATCTACGTGTGTATCCATATACATATGGATAGCTCTTTCCATATCCAAACTAGCTCCTTCTAGTTTGCACATTTGCGTACTTTTGAATATTTTACTTCTTCGATCTAAAAAGGTCCTAACCACCCCCAAGGTGCACAGTAGTAAGAGACGGTGTGAACATCTCTGTGAGCTCTGCATCTGAGAGACCCTCACAGACATGCTTTACTTTGCTTATATCTTGTTTCCATTGAGTCTGTTCCTTTAGTCTTTAAGGAGGAAAAACAAGTCCGAACTGAAATGGGGCTGACTCTGAACCCTGTCACTCATTCCGGAAACTCCCACAGGTCAAAAACACAGGCTACCCCAGAGGTTTTTTTCCAGTGGGTTGCAAGTACCCATCTTAGCCTGTAGGTGGCGCAAGGGGCATGGATAATTGAAATGTGGAGGCAGGGGTTGTGGAAAGGAAGGAGCCAAAAGCTGAAATCCCTGAGAAGATCTGAGAGGATTATTAAATTTTGAATGGCTCTGTCATTTTGCTTCTAATGGCCCATCACATGGCTCCCTACTTCGGGTTCATTTATTTTCAGATGGCGCCCTCTCCCATGTGCAGACCTTGCCCTGCTTTTCCTCCTTGCTGCCTTTCCAGTCAATTACCGTCACCGGGCACCTGTCAGGCTGCATCTTCCCGTGCTTGCTCAGGGTCTTGCACAGCACTCTCCAGTCCCCTTTCCATCTAATAAGCCAGGTGGTAATGCCCTTCAACCTCAGAACAAGACCCTTTTCACCTGGAAAGCTTTCTTGTTCGGTGACTAACTTGCTGTAATGTGTGTGATCGTACAGATTCGTTGTAATCTGTCAATTCTTGGCCTCTGCGCCCACATGATTGTCACTGGCTGGGTGTGCGAGGAATATCTTTTGGATATGACAGATGCATGCGATAGTGTTGGTCACATGTTTGTTTTCCTTCTTTTTGCCCCCAATAGATTTTAAGCCCTAAAAAGGTTGTCTGTCTGGTGTAATCACTTAACTTTCAGAGCAATATGGAGTATCCTAAGACTTATGAATAAGTGCCATAGGCAGATTTGAAGCCGTGGATCTAAGAATTCAAAAAACTATGTTTTTTCTTCTAGTTTTAGTCCCACTTGTGTCTTGGAAGGTGATCACGATTTCCGCTGTGATGCCTGCATTCTGGGCTACGAAGGACAGTACTGCGAAAGGTACCCGGGGGGGCTGGTTACCATGCGGAAATCGCTAGGTGCCTCTGCCCCGTTGTTGCGTACAGGGCGTATTTACTAACGGGATTTGAGAGGTGTTATCAGTTTGGATGGGCATGACTGATACGGGACCTGATTACTATTCCAAAACAGCATCTACATAAAACGTAGAATGAGGCAAATGGGCCCACGTTCTTTGTATTTTATGTGGCAGAAATGACCGCTATCCTTGAACAAGAGTTGGTGTAATATACCAACTTGCTGGTGTTGATACTACTGTCTGTACTTTTCTGCAGGTGCTCCTCAGGCTATCACGGGAACCCTCGAGCGCTGGGTGGCACTTGCCAGCGGTGTGACTGCAGCCCCAGTGGCTCTGTCCACGGTGACTGTGACCGCAGGTCCGGGCAGTGTGTCTGCAGGCCGGGCGCCACAGGGCTCCGATGCGAGGAATGTGAACCGAGGCACATTCTGCTGGAAAGCGATTGTGTTTGTGGGTATTTTCCCCCTCTAAACCTTTAAAGATTTTTCTCTCTCTCTCCAATGTTTCCTTGTTATGGCACCTGCAAGGATAAAGTAGGCGTGTCTGCGAGCTATCTGAGGAAATGACAGATGCACTCCGAAAGGAAATACATTTGGCATTCGTTGCCATTGGTCCAAGTCAAAGACAAGCAAACGCACTCTGAAGTTTGGAGCAGTAGAAGGAAACATGCGCCCCACCTGGGATCCACGCTGGGCATCAGTTGTTCCTTTCTGTGTGACCCCAGGGGAGTCACTGATCTGATTTGAGGCTTAAAGGCATCGCCTGAGAATAGGGGCTCAGCACTTCTTGCTTCCCTCCCGTCACACAGGCGGAAGGGAGAATGTCCTCTGCCCATGGATGTCAGTCATTACTGCAGAATGGCTCGTGTAGATCCATGAGAAAACGTGCAGACGGCTGTGCATCAACTTCAACTTTCTTTTTCTTCTAGCTTGTGATGATGAATGTGTGGGTGTGCTGCTAAATGACTTAGATAATATTGGGGACGCCATCCTTTCCGTGAACCTCACTGGCGTTATCCCTGTCCCGTCTGGAATTTTGTCAAACCTGGAAAATACAACGAAATATCTCCGGGTAGGTACTGGGAATACGGAGATGGGTAGAAAACCTATGTCACTGAGAGATGGGAGAGTCGGTGGGGACAGTATTCTGTCCTTCTGTCTGTCTGCCTCATCAGTGTGGGAGTCTCGCTCCTGGCATCTAGGCTTCCTACAGTGTGATCAGGGACTTCATCATCCACACGCTAACCTGTTCCCCTGTGGGACCACTGTGAATTGTTTGACTTGTGGGGCGCCTGGGCGGCTCACTCGGTTAAGTGTCCTACTTGGGCTCAGGTCATGATCTCGCGGTCCAAAAGTTTGAGCTCCACGTCAGGCTCTGTGCTAACAACTCAGAGCCTGGAGTCTGCTTCGGATTCTGTGTCTCCCTCTCTCTCTGCCGTTCCCCTGCTCGTACTCTGTGTCTCTCGCAAAAATAAACATTAAAAAAATGTTTTTAATTAAAAATAAATAAATAAATAAACAAACAAATAAATAAATAATTGTTTGACTTGTTCCATAAATGCCTCCATAAAAATTCCTCCCCCATGGTCCTTCTGCCTTTTGGGAGAAGACAAGTCCCCTTGCTCGTCTTTATGACAGACCTTTGGATATTTGAAAGCAGCTGTCCTGATACAAATACAGGAAATAAACCTAGACGTATCTTCTTTCATGCTGGAATATGCTGATGATCAACTGTTTTCTGTAAATGTATTATTCTTTTTTTTTTTAATTTTTTTAATGTTTTTTATTTTATTTTTGAGAGAGAGAGAGAGACAGAGTGTGAGTGGGGGAGGGGCAGAGACACAGAATGCGAAGCAGGCTCCAGGCTCCGAGCCATCAGCACAGAGCCCGATGTAAATGTATTATTCTTAACTGGGTTTGTGGGGCACAAAAGTTTCTCTTCCCCAGAAGGTATCTAAACATCTCTGGGAGTAAATCATAGTTTTATGATTAGTCAGACAGGATCTGGGTCAAAAAAAGGAATGGGAAATTAAGAAATTGGCTTAGTGGACAGCTTGCTACTGTAGCATTTTTAATTCTAAATTTTCTTCTAACATTTATTTTTGAGACCGAGAGAGAGCATGAACGGGGGAGGGTCAGAGAGAGAGGGAGAATCCGAAACAGGCTCCAGGCTCTGAGCTGTCAGCACAGAGCCCGACGCGGGGCTCGAACTCAAGGACCGTGAGATCATGACCTGAGCTGAAGCCGGATGCTCAACCGACTGAGCCACCCAGGCGCCCCAGTAGCATTTTTAATTCTAATTGGAAAAAGTGCAGTTCTTAATTTTGCTTAAAACCTACACGTTAGAGTTTGAGATAGTCAATTTATTGTGTCATGTGGTAATGAAAAGGATTGTCATTCCTGAATGCTGTGTTTTTAGATAAAAGCCTAGGCGTGTGTTTGTGAATCTGGCTGCTTCACCCATCTGCTCGTCTTCTCTCTATAGACATAATGGCCATAAAGAAAGGTTAGGGAACTCTCAGAGATGTTTTTTCACATTATTTCTCCTGAAATGGAAAAAAAAAATGTTTTTGAAAGGTGAAAATATTCTCCAAAAAAAAAAAAAATAGAAAAAAAGAAAGCAATGTTTAAATTTCTTTTCCACTCACTGTAGACCCTCTGGACTAAGAACAGCAATTTGTTTATTTTGTCCTTTTTAGGAAAATTTATTAAAAGAAAATACACGTAAGGACCTGGCAGAAGATCAGCTTGAAGATGTTGCAAAACAAACAGACCACCTGCTAAGGGAGGTAAGTGCTTCACACAGAAGACCCGCTTCCCACCCAGCCCTTGAGAGCAATTGCATCGGGCTGGTCTGGAAGGTTCTATTAAATCAGGGCAGGCTCTTTCTCCCGGGAGCTGTGCTCCAGGTACCTTGTCATCAAATTGGTTTTAACCCTCTGCCAGTTTCTGTGCTTTAGTGGGAAGAGACTCCTGACTTAATTTCTCCTGTCACGTCTGCCGAGTGAGGACTTGGCCGTCTCTGTGCCATCGGCCTTGTCGTTCCTTCCGGTGAACCGAGGGGCGGGTGGGTGTGTGGTGTCTGTGCAACCCTCAGGCTTCAGGCCGCATGCTTCTGACTCGTGCAGCTTGAATGTCACGTGAGCCTGTTTTGATGTCAGCAGGAATGATGTGTTTGTTCAGCCCATTCCGGATGAGTGGTTTTTAGTGACCACCCCCCCCCCCAAAAAAAAAAATCTCATTTGCAGATGGTGAGGGAGGCCTATTGTCAAATTTATAATTTTCACTTTTGGATTTCGTGTGTGTGTGTGTGTGTGTGTGTGCATATGCACGTAGACATATGTGTATAGATATGTGTACGATAGTGTATCTATCATCTCGTGCATGTTTGTATCTAGTCCCTGTCAGTATTCACACACACAATCATGCACCCTAAAGTATTAGGTTGGCCTGTTAATTTAGAATTAAGGATGATTTGGGAAGAGTTTAAGGGTTTAAATGTGGCTTTTAAGTACCTCAGTGAGCAAACATTTGGTAGGAAATGATAAGCTGATTAAAATAATTCTCTCTACCCATTAAAGAAGATTCTCTTTGGATTTTGACTAGAAAACACTTACAGAACCAGTCTGAGTTACTTCACACTCCTGAACATCACAAACAACCTTTCCCTTTACAAATGATAACGTTCCTAATAAAAATACCTGCAGAGGGCAGCTGGGTCTCTGCCCTTGGGCTGCCGGCCTCACAGACATCATGGCGTTGTATCCTCATAAGGCCGCAGGAGGTAAGGGTTAATATTACTCCATGTTACCGATGAGGCCAGGAGATGGTTAAGTACTAGGTCTCCAGCCCGACAAGGCTGATGGCCTAACACCCTGTTTGCACCTGACTGTGTTCTTAACTCCCGAACCAAGTTCTCACGGTCAGTGCAAATTAGTGAGATTTTACTTTCGAAACTCTATATACTTGCATCCTAAAGTGAATATAGAGTCTTTGCAATAGACACGCTTGGGAGTTTGTGGTTTAATAGCCAATTAGGCTCTTTCAAACAAACAAAAAAAAATCCATCTTTTCCCCCACAGACTGAGTAGTAAATTATTTCGCTAACCACTTAGTTTCCAACCCTGAAATGTTAACCTGGGCTCCCATGATGCCGTGGATAGCTTTACTCCATACCCTGGGATATATTTTGTTGCCTAAAAGAGACAACTGGAACGGCAAAGCTTGCGTGTTATTCAAAGTCACACTAACCTGAGACCTTGACTTTCTGGCAGCTCACTAGAGTGCTAACGAGTAGCCAACATGTAACCAGGGCGACTGAAGGAATCCTTGACAAGAGCCAAGACCTCATGACATTTACTGAGAAGCTGCAGAGAACTATCCAAGGTAGTGTGCTCAGTGTCTCGCCTGTGCTTATTTGGTAGGAAGGTCTCCATTCGCTTTACTCAGCGTATGAATAGATGTGTGTGACTTGTACTAGCCTGCCTAGAATCAAAGGCCTGGAATATTCCATAGTTGGGGATCCTGAGTACTGAATCGAAAGATCATAGACTTTCATTCAGAGTTTTGTCTTTTAGAAAAATGAATGCTTTCTTTTTTATTGTCTTCGTAATTCCTTGTAAGTTCCTAAGTATCAGGTGAGTATGGTGCCTCCCCATTTATTGAGTTTGTCAAATTAGCACTTATTAAGTGGAACACAGAGGGCCCGGATGATGAGCCAAACCCCCGCAACAGACCCCAAGAGAACATGAGATGCAGAAGGTTATTACTCACAGGTCTAGGAGGAAGTACCCACCATGCCTCGAGGGGTCACCCAAGGGGGGTAAAGGTGGGGTGCAGGCAGAGAGAGAGAGAGACAGACAGACAGGCCCTGGGGCATATTCTTTTATTGAGGTTTTTGGTGGAGTGCTTTGGGGTCCCAGGCTAAGGCTAGGTTGGTCAATCCAAACCAAAATGGGGGGGCATTGGTAAGGCCCATGGAGGTCTTATCAAAGAGGCCCATAAGGAGAAGGCCCTGGGAAGCAGGGGGGACTTGGTCACAAGGGCTGCTGGGGAGGTCCTAACAAGAACTGACATTTGCTTGTTGACCTTGCTGGGGCTGTTATCTGGGGTATGGGCTGGCATCAGGGACTACTGTCAGTTCAAGGTCACTGCAGGCTGCTTGGTCAAACAAAATGGATGCCAAGGCAGCAATACCATGGAGCAGGAGAGCTAAACTCTCAACACCAACCCCTCTGCCCAGAATAGGAGCTGATAGGATTTGGGGCTTCAATGTATACCCACAGTATTAGAATAATTTAGTCCTGCTCAACTGGGATGTCTCATCTGGCTTTCGGAGTGCTATTTTCAGTTTTCTGGCTACCAGAAACATATTCTTGCTTTTCTTGTTTGATTGTAGTTTAAGGATATAAAAAGTATTAAATCCAATAATAAATTAGACTTTATAGGGCAAAAGGTAAGGAAATGATTAGAACAAATAATTTGTTTGTTAAAAAGAGTAGTGTTGAGTATTGGTTCCTTCATACAGTAAATATTTACTGAGAGCTTTATGTGCAAATGTTTGTGCCAGGTGCAGGAAATGGTGAGGGAAACATGGTGGCCACAGCCCTTGCCCTCATGAGTTTATGGATACTGGGGAATACCAACATTAAATAAACCAATGATCTCAAGTTCTTGAGTATTTTAATAAGGGGCAACTGGAGTAAATTGGGATATGTGGGCTGGCCTGGCCTGGCTTGGCCTGAGGTTCAACCCAATTTAGGTGAACAAAGCTGGCCTCACTGAAGAAGGTTCTAAGTTTTTCCATCTTAGTGCTGTCCACTTTGAGAGACCTGTTGAATGATTGATGACTGTTGTCCATAGAGATTATTGAAAAAGCAGCCACTCTAAATCAGACCTTGGATGAAGACTTCCAGCTACCCAGTTCTACTCTTCAGAATATGCAAAAGAATATTACATCTTTGCTAGAAGTCATACAGAAAAGGCATTTCGTGCAGTTGCAACAGAAAGCCATGCTGGAACTCAAGTAAGTTTCTAAATACCATTCATGACACAATCAATTAGAGGTAGGAGCTTGAATACTGAGGGCTAAGGAGGCATGTGGAAGCAGGGGAGGGAGAGGATGCTCTCACCGGGGATGGAATGTCATAAGAGAGGGGCACTATTGTCAAAAAAAAAAAAAAATGAAGAGATGGGTGCCAGCTACTCCCAATAGAGGGAGTATAATCAATGCCAGTATCTGTCTTTGTGTCATAGGTTTTGTTTTTCTTAGTGACTCTGGAACATTTCCACCTAGCACAAACAAAAGAACCTCATGATACCATATTTACTGAAGATCAAGTATAATGCAGTGAATTCCCATGGAAGCAAATATGGTCAGTGGCTGTTACTACGCTGTAAGCTCTCAGACAGATTGACGTTATGTCAGAATGATTTAGCCAGTTGTTCAAACTCTCATTAAAAACCACAATGTGGTGTGACAGATCAAAGAATTGTTAGACATGCTCACTAGGAGTCTGTATTTCCTTTCAGGCTTTTTTCTTGGTGTTTTCACAATTATTCCTTGATGTAATGTAGCACAAGCTGTGTCTCTCTCGGGTTGTGATAAATATCTTAGTAGTTACACCATATGCCATCAAGACTCCATTCTCTACAGTGCAATATTTAATCTATTTTAATATATTTTGCTATTTTGAATAATGTGATGGACGTCTCAGACAAAAATCTTTTCCTACATCTTACATTATCATCTCTTATTAGGGTAGATATTAAGAAGAGAAATCATGAAGCCAAAGAATGTGCATTTGGAAGATTCCTGACTTGTGTTTCTAAATTATTTTCTAAAAGATTTAAAAACAATTCCATTACACTTCCACTGGCAACACACTGCAGAGTTGAGCTTACGTCTTTCTTCACATACGTCTTTTTTTGAGCTTATGTCAACATCATTGCATATGATTTCTGACATTGTTGATCTGTTAGGTAGAAAACAAAAGGAGGAACTTACTGTCAGTTGGCATTTGGAGAGAGAACTAGTAAAATAATCACTGGAACATTGGTGAGGGCCAAGAACTCATAACAGAATGGCTGTGAGGAGAGATCAGAGGAGGGTGGGGTCCCGGGAAATGGCGAACAGGGCTGCCATCTTGGAGCACCTGCTCTGGGCTGGGGAGGGCGCAGCCTTCACTTCTCTCATCCTGTCACATAGTCATCTCCACTGCTTTGTGAGGTTGGGGAGGGTCCAGCTGGGGAGATGGGCCCAGAGACGACAAGTACTTTGCCCAATATTAAACCTCCAGGATCATATGAAACCTGGCCACACACCTAAACCCTACGATCTTCCAACCCAATGGAAGGAAGAACCGCTTGAGACCCAGTCCATAAAAGATGGGTGGGTGGAATTTCAATGCTCGGATCAGAGACGTGCTAGGTTATAATCATGTTTCCCTGACCCTGACCTCTCATGTGCATTCTCCCTTCACCTGAAATGTATGGCATGGGAGGGGAAAGATCTCACCAGCACCCATCATTCTTGAGGCAGCCATTCTAGGCTCAACGCTGCTTCCCAATCATCCTTAGCTCCCACTGCCTCTAGAATTACATATAAACTTCATGTATTCAATTCCAGCTCTCCTGGGGCTCCCTTATTGGCCCCACTGTTCCTGTCATCCACACATGATGTATCCTCTCATTGCATCTTCCCTCAGCTGCATATCAGAGTCAGTGGGGGAGCTTATTAAAGATGAAGATCCCCTGGAGATTCTTGGGAATCATTTGTGGGGATGTCTCTTCCACTATTACCACAGTCAGTTCAGTCGTTCATTTGTTCGTTCATCAGATGGATTGAGTCCCCAGGGGATAGGCATTGTGCTGGGAGTTGGGGACACAAAGGAGAACAGAGCCCTCCTCCCCACTAGGAGCTTGTAGTCCCAATGGGAGAAGTTCATTTTCTAAGTAGCATTTGGGAAGAAGGGGAGAAGGCAGGGTGGCCCCTCTCCCCTATTCCCTTAGGGCACCCGGCCCTCTCACCTGCTGGGCCCTCACTACACTTTTTCTGCTGTTGTAGCGCTTTTTCCATTTGCAGTAAAGTTACCCATAAGACTGCTGATCTCTCTCTTAAACTTGTAAGTAAAATCATTGCTACTAAAGATACCTTTTATTTAAAAACATTTAAGAGTTTATTTATTTATTTTTTTAACATTTATTCATCTCTGAGAGAGAGAGAGAGAGAGAGAGAGAGAGAGCGAGCATGAGTGGGGGAGGAGCAGAGAGAGAGGGAGACACAGAATCCGAAGCAGGCTCCAGGCTCCGAGCTGTCAGCACAGAGCCCGATGCGGGACCCGAACTCACTGACTGTGAGATCATGACCTGAGCCGAAGTCGGACGTTCAACCGACTGAGCCACCCAGGCGACCCAAAAACATTTAAGAGTTTAAAATGTGTTCTCTGGCCTTCTCTTTCTTATTTTCCATAGATAATCCCTGAATGTTTATGCCATTTCAAATTTCACAGATTATTTTATGAATTATGTATAAACTTTTCATTATGACTCTTAAAAAAGTGGTCATTTATGCTGAAGTATGGCATTCTTTTTTTTTTTTTTAATGTTTATGTACTTATTTTGAGAGGGAGGGGCAGAGGGAGAGGGAGAGAGAAAATTCCAAGCAGGCTTCACACTGCCAGCATGGAGCCCTATGCGGGACTCAATCTCACAAACCATGAGATCATGAACTGAGCTGAAATCAAGAGTCAGATGCTTTACCAGCTGAGCCACCCAGGTGCCCCACTGCTGAAGTGTGGCATTCTCATAGGTGAGAATATTTATCACACCATCCAGTTGCTTATCATGCTTGTGTTGGGGTCCCTAAGACCATTCAGAGTTTCACTAGGACTCTAGGACTCTCCAGACTCATGGCCAAGATTTCTTAGGTGATGTATTTAGTATGCCCAGCTGGATACATAGGGGAGAAGATACAGCAGAGCCTGGAGGAAACCATGAAACTTTTCCTAAGCTCTCTCTCCTCCATGGGGGTCACAGCATATACTGTCCCAGCAATGCAAATGTGGCACCATGTATGGGATGTTTCTACCCAGGAAAGCCCATGAGAAGTTCAGCATCCAAGGTTCAAACGGGGGGCTGGTCCCATATGCACCCTCTACCAAGCACATACCAGATTCCAGACTCTCAGAAGGAAAGCAGGTGTTCAACATAAACCACATTGTTTGCACAAATGGTCGAGGCAGTGAGCCACTCTTATCAGTTAGGGATTGGTGGCAATGTTTGCAGATGCCAGCCAAGGGCCAGATTTGCCAGCAGGCCTTTCTAAGGTTAGCTGACTCCTTTACTGCATGCTATCAATTATCCTTTGTAGCTGTATATCCTAGCTGTTTTCCATGCTCGTGTCCCCAGAGCTATCCAATGATACTTCATTAAAGAAATGCATCCTGTGACTACCTAAGTTTGGGAAAGGCAATGTCTACTAAGGAGAGACAAGGACTTCTCTTCTCAAAGCTTTTAGTATGCTTGCTCCTGTGTATTAAGACTCTCCAGGAGGAGCTGAGAGAATACAGCCCAACTTACTTCACCATGGCACTCTTTCTCGTGGAACCTGCTTCCAACTCATGGGGCGTTGGTGCTGTGGAGGAATATAGTTTGAGGAACACTGGCTTAACTGTATCAGTTGAAGAAATTTTGAAGGAAGAAATGAAGAGTGCTGAGTTTTCTTGTTGTTGTTTTCTTTTCAATCTTTGCCAAGTCACTGATGACTATATCCCTGCATGTGATCAGTTTTTGGTGGTAAAGTCGCTTCACGGATGAAAAGTTGACCTCTGTTTTAAAATTTCGTAGAGACTTTAATGGTGAGAAGTGACTGATCCAGTCCACTCTCACCACTGTTGTTTAACATAGTTTTGGAAGTTAGCCTCAGCAATCAGACAACAAAAGGAAATAAAAGGCATCCAAATTAGCAAAGAAGAAGTCAGACTTTCACTTTTCGCAGATGACATGATACTCTACATGGAAAACCCAAAAGAATGCACAAAAAAAGCTGCTAGAACTGATACATGAATTCAGCAAAGTTGCAGGATACAACATCAATGTACGGAAACCTGTTGCATTTCTATACACCAAAAATGAAGCAACAGAAAGAGAAATCAAGAAATTGATCCCATTTACAGTTGCACCAAGAACCATAAAATACCCAGGAATAAACCTAACCAAAGATGTAAAAGATCTACATGCTGAAAACTATAGAAAGCTTATGAAAGAAGTTGAAGAAGACACAAAGAAATGGAAAAACATTCCATGCTCATGGATTAGAAGAACAAATATTGTTAAAATGTCAATACTACCCAAAGCAATCTACACATTCAATGCAATCCCAATCAAGATTGCACTGATATTCTTCTCAGAGCTAGAACAAACAATCCTAAAATTTGTATGGAACCACAAAAGACCCCAAATAGCCAAAGTAATTTTGAAGAAGAAGACCAAAGCAGGAGGCATCACAATCCCAGACTTTAGCCTCTACTACAAAGCTGTAATCATCAAGACAGCATGGTATTGGCACAAAAACAGACACGCAGACCAACGGGATAGAAGAGAGAACCCAGAATTGGACCCACAAATGTGTGGCCAACTAATCTTTGACAAAGCAGGAAAGAATATCCAATGGAAAAAAAGACAGTCTCTTTAGCAGATGGTGCCGGAAGAGCTGGACAGCAACATACAGAAGAATGAAACTGGACCACTTTCTTACACCATTCACAAAAATAAACTCAAAATGGATGAAAGACCTGAATGTGAGTCAGGAAACCATTAAAACCATAGAGGAGAAAACAGGCAACAACCTCTTTGACCTCGGCTGCACCAACTTCTTACTTGACACATCTCTGAAGGCAACGGAATTAAAAGCAAAAATATACCATTGGGACCTCATCAAGATAAAAAGCTTCTGCACTGCAAAGGAAACAGTCAGCAAAACTAAATGGCAACCGACATATTGGGAGAAGATATTTGCAAATGACATATCGGATAAAGGGTTAGTATCTAAAATCTATAAAGGACTTGTGCCCCAATGTTTATAGCAGCGCTTTCAACAACAGCCAAATTATGGAAAGAGCCTAAGTGTCCATCAACTAATGAATGGATAAAGAAGATGTGGTTTATATATACAATGGAATACTACTCGGAAATGAGAAAGAAGAAAATCTTGCCATTTGCAAAATGTGGATGGAAATGGATGGTATTATGCTAAGTGAAATATGTCAGGCAGAGAAAGACAGGTATCATGTTTTCACTCATATGTGGAACTTGAGAAACTTAAGACCGTGGGGGAGGGGAAGGGGAAGAAATAGTTTCAAACAGAGAGGGAGGCAAACTATAAGAGACTCTTAAATACAGAGAACAAACTGAGGGTTGATGGGGGGGGGGGAAGATAGGGGAGAAGGGGAAGTGGGTGATGGGCATTGAGGATGGTACTTGTTGGGATGAGCACTGGGTGTTGTATGTAAGCAGTGAATCATGGGAATCTACTCCCAAAGCCAAGAGCACACTGTATACACTGTATGGTAGCTAACTTGACAATAAATTATATTTAAAAAAAGTGACTGATCCATGGTCAGACATTAGAGATATATTGGATTTACTTGTGTGTCTCCCATGTACTTTGAGTTCTTGTTGCCTGTATCACACTGCGACTTCTTACGATCATGAGAAATCATAAGAATGTTCAAGTAATTCCCGGTGGTGCTCTTATGTCAGAGTTCAAGCGTGCGCCTTTGGCAAATGTTTTCTACTGTGTCTTCAGCCAGCAATCTTGTATCTGTGAAAGCTGAGGGTGATTCACAAGGCATTTTTCCATGAACTCTTTTGAAGTTCTCCTAACAAACTGAAGCAGGAAGCTCATGGGATATATTTAATCCCTGTCAAAGTTTATACTGTCAAAATTTCATTATTCTATGTAACTGCGGATTCAAAATTGACTTACACAAGCAATTTGATAGCATATTTACAAAAGAATGGGAAAAAATATCTTTTGATTTCCTAAAGCGTGCTCTTGTATCCATGGTACAAATTAGATCTTTCTGGAACTTTGGATTTGAAGTTTTTATAAGGTCTATTTTTTAAGTCGCTGCAGAAAAACCTTTATGTCCTCTGAGTACGTTGGTAACTTCATAGCAAATCGCTGAATAGCCTCTTTTCAGTTTCTTGCCCTCCAGTAACACAAGACTACAAGCTGCCATCGCTCCCAGACCGTGGGCCCAATTTTCTGCCCCCAGATTCACAGAGATGATTTCTTTCAGTTCTTTCACTAACATATGTTAGGAAGTTAGTAAATGAAGATAGTTCGTTAAGGATAAAGTATACATATACCCTGCCTGTAGCGGTCTTAGAAAAATTACTCCTTTTTGTTTTTAATTTATTTATTTATTTATTTAATTTTTTTAACGTTTATTTATTTCTGAGAGAGAGAGAGACAGAGCATGAACGGGGGAGGGTCAGAGAGAGGGAGACACAGAATCCGAAACAGGCTCCAGGCTCTGAGCTGTCAGCACAGAGCCCGACGCGGGGCTCGAACTCACGGACCGCGAGATCATGACCTGAGCCGAAGTCGGCCGCCCAACCGACTGAGCCACCCAGGCGCCCCAAATTACTCCTTTTTGAAGAGGTTATGATGTGATTGCACTTACGGTTTCACCAAGACGCGGTGTGTGGGTATGCAGATCCTTCCGCTACGTTTCATGACGTGAGCGTTGTTCATTTACTCACTATGCGAATCGTCTGCATTTATCAGGGCTGCTGAAGATTTATTGTCACAGATTCAGAAAAATTACCAGAAGCCACAGAAAGAGTTGGAGGTATTAAAAGAAGCAGCAAGCAGCCTTCTTTCAAAACGCAGCAGTGAACTGCAGGCAGCGAGGGACCTTGTGAGGGAAGCAGAGGTGAAGAACCAGGAGAGCGACCGCCTGTTGCACATCGTCAGCGCCAACCTGCGAGAATTTAACGTGAGTCTTTTTTATATATAGTATATATACGATATATATAGTATATATATCGTATATATATAGTATATATATTATACATGTATCGTATATATATTATACATATATATAGTATATATATTATACATATATATAGTATATATAGTAGATATATAGTATATATAGTATATATATATAGTGTATACATATATAGTATAGTATATATATATAGTACATATAGTATATATATAGTATATATATATATAGTATACATAGTATATATATGTAGTATATATATATATAGTATATATAGTATATATATAAAATTATATACTATATATATAATTTTTTAAGTTTATTTATTTTGAGAGAGAAAGCACGCAAGCAGGGGAGGGGCGGGGGGATGGGGAGAAAGAATCCCAAGCAGGTTCTGTAGGGTCAGCGCAGAGCTTGATGTGGGGCTGGAACTCACAAACCTTGAAATCGTTTCCAGAGTCTAAATCAGGAGTAGGCACTGACCGAGCCACCCAGGCGCCCCTAAATGTGAGTCGTAATAAGGACAGTCTCTTTCCTTCTCAGGGCTGGGATCCAAATTCTCCTATGTAAATAATAGCATTTTTAGCTTTAAAAATGAGCCCTAAGTACTAACTTCAGCACACGGTGTCAGGCACCGACATTTGGAAGCTGACTTGCTCTTTTGAAGCATCCTCAAAGGCGATTTTTGCCACAGGATAAGACGGTGCGTGTTCAACAAGAGCAAAACTTGACCTCCACGCTGATTGCCAGAGGGAGAAGATTGCTAGACGCTGTCACTGCACCTGCAGATGCTGTAGGAGATGCTCTAGCAGTAAGTTACCGCTCAGCACAGCCACATACGGGTTCCAAAGCATCTTCACACGCGTCCTCCACATGCACAAGCGTGTGCTGTCACATAGATGCACAAGTAGCCACAATATGAATTTCTCTCCGTAGCAGTTAGAGCGTCACCGAGATGAGCTACTTTTATGGACTGCCAAAATCAGGCGCCATGTAGATGATCTGGTCATGCAGATGTCCCAGAGGAGAGTTCTTGACCTTGTCTACAGAGCAGAGGACCACGCAGCTGAACTCCAGAGACTAGCAGGTGCTCTGGACAGGTGAGACCAGACCTTGCAGGAGTCCCAGGGGTGGTGACCCATTGATAGGAGACAATAAGGACCGCTCTTTTGATGACAGTGTTGGGTCACTCTTCTTTGGTCTACAAGTGAAGACTGCTGTTTTATTCACAGGGGGAGAAGGATTTCCTCCCACATCTGGTAACATTGTTGTCCTTCTGCATAGATGGAAAAATACAAACTGAACTGGAGGGGAATTAGTACAAATGTTATGCTATGATATCAAGCCATGAAGGCCTTGTTAAGTACCTACTAAATACTCGGGGCTTTGTCAGGTTGGATGGAATGGCGATATTAATTTTTTTTAATGTTTATTTAATTTTGAGAGAGAGAAAGCATGAGCGGGGGAGGAGCAGAGAGACAGAAGGAGACACAGAATCTGAAGCAGGGTCTAGGCTCCGAGCTGTCAGCACAGAGTCCGACATGGGGCTCAAACTCATAAACTGCAAGATCATGACCTGAGCCGAAGTTGGACACTTAACTGACTGAGCCACTCAGGCACCAACCCCCTGTCATATTTTTAAGTATCCCAGCTTAGCTAAGTACAGCAAATGAAGGAACTAGTGTTCAGCCTTATTGATGATTTATGCAGTATTGTGGTTAATTGGTAAATTTATTTCTTTAAAATTTGTTACAAATTGTAGGTAGGAAATGTCTGGCCCCACTGGGAATATATGTGCTTCTGTGTGCTGGGTGTGTTTTGTGGAAGGAGAAAAATAAATATCTTTCCAATTTGAGGAATGCTGCCATCAAAGATTAGCTCACACAACAAAAGCAATTAAAAATGATAGAAGCTAGAATGTTGTGTGAATTACGTGCCGTGTGGAGCATTACCACCTACACATGCCATAAGAATCTGTAATAGAAAGCGGAATTCGATACTCAGCTTCTCTTTTCATCAGCTTTCATTATTTCCCAAAAGAAAAAAAAAAATACTCTCTGACTACATACATAGCTAGAACAAAACCTTTATTCTCTAGCATGAATTATAAAAGCAATTTGTTATGATAAATAAAGTTAAATAACATTATTACCTTCTGTTTATCAATTACCAAATTTTGCCAATCAAGTAGTAACTGCTAGTGTCTGGTCTGGGCATCCCTCAACTTGATAACCTTGGGAAGAAAATGAAGTGAGTTATTCAGCAGGCAAAGATACGTCAATTGTCAGATTTCATTCTCAAGATAGAGTGACCTGGATGAGATTGCACCATTACCAGTTGGCAAGTTCATAAGTGGTTTGCCCACTTGTAAGAGTGAAGTTCAGATGATTGAAATATTATCTGATCCTCCTCCAACCTCTAGTGAATTTCATTAAATCGGTGTGTACCTTTTGAGGAACAAGATTCAGCATCCTTATATTTGCTTAGGGAAGCTTTTTGAAAATTAACAAGTGCAGAGCTGGAGAGATTACAACCAACACAAACAGGGCATGGTGCCCCAGACACGTGCAGGGGGCTTGAACAGGAACAATGTTGAGGGCAGCTGGTGGAAACTGATGCTGAAAAAGCCGGGCAACAGCAATGGTCTCTTCTTTGGGTGTTCATTAAACAGTGCTTCTGAGTGTACTCATGACAAGGTAGCTACTTCTTTCAAAGATCGCATGTGGAGCTGGAGGAGAATCCTTACGTTGTTAATTCCTTGTTGATACTTTTCTAAGCGTAAGAAACTAGGAAACCTTTAGGAATAGTGGGCAAGTTCCACTTAGTTTATACTAACATCTGTACATTTGTCGATTGCATAGTGGCCTTGGCAGTGTTAGACATGTGTCCCTGAATGCCACCAGTGCAACCCACGTCCATTCCAACATTCGGAGCATGATTGAAGAATCAGAGAAAGTGGCAAAAGATGCTCTCAAGATCGTGACAACGGCGAGTCTGGTGAGAGCTGCCCCGGGGCTGCACTAGATGCCTTCCTTTACTAGGCACTATGGGAGATCGTTCCAGAAGGTGCTGAGCAAAGACCTAGTAGCTTAAATTCGTGCTTGTCAGCATTCTTGTCTGGAGGGATCTGTTTGGCTCTGTCATCATGTGATGTAAGTTTTAATTTCTTAAGATCGTAAATACTTCTTTACAAAGACCAGGGACTAGCGATGTGGAGATGAGGAAAATCTCACCATTTCTTATAACAAGAGGATAATGCTTCTTGATACATACTTGAGACAACTTTTCTTACCTGTGGAGGAATATTCATCTAATGGTGGTTTTTGTGTTTATATATTTAAAAATGCTTTGTGTTCTTTCTCCTCAGCCATAAATTAGGACAATTTAAATTGTCCCTACATATTGCCTAGCGGACTCCCATGTCTGGAACTAGACGGGAGGCTATTCGGGTAGAGTTGCTCTCCCGTCTCCAGTGGGAGTGCACCTGCACGCACCCCCCCCCACCCCCCGCCATGTTTACTCTGTCCTGTTTTCCAGTTCTCAGAATCCCTTGCTCCCAATGGGAAAGTGGCTCTCCAGCGCAGTTCCAGATTTCTAAAAGAAGGCAGCAGCCTGAGCAGAAAGCATCAAGGTCAGTTTCTAGCTTGGACTGTATTGCTAAGCAGAGTGAATACAAACGCTTTTCTGAGCATACTGCTGGAACATTCTCCGCCCCTGGAAGAATTTGAAAGTGAACGCTTGTCACCGTGACATGCCCATTTTCTGATGTAGGAACGTCATATTATAATTTAAGTTTTATTTATTTTTAAACTTTTATTTTAGTGCTATCTCTTAATGTGCGGGCACCTCTAACCTTCCATAGGCTTGTTAAGCCTTCTTTGGTAACTAAATCCTCCACTCGTGGCTTTAGCTCATGAGCTGTCACCGTTTCACAGCGTCTGTCAAGTTCTCTTTGGCTTCAAGGCCTCCTCTCTTCATCTCACACTGTTTTGCAGGTTCATGAAGAGTCGTACTGTGTGTGGTATATGCTTCTTTGGGCACTTTCGCCAGGCAGAGCTAATGTAACGTTAGACGCTTCTCAAGTCATTACTGAATTAAATCATAATTTTATAAAAAATACCCATGTGGTTAGTTTTTCCTGAGGGTTTCAGTAAACAATTATTTGGCACGTATCAAGAGCTATCCAGTAAGCACAACACAAAATGGCAGCAGGAATCTGCTGTGTAAGAGAAACAGAGGAGTTTTATCACATACACTTTCACCTGAATATCTTCTAATATATCAAAAACACCAAGTCTTTTCCTGTAGGAGTAAATGGTGGGCTGTAAACAAAGCTCATACCCCTCAGACCACTGCCATGCCCAGTACTGGCTCCCATAGCTGTATGAGCCAGGGGCATGGATGTCCACATATTTTTGTTTCTCTGTGAGTGACACTATTTAAAATTTATGTTGTCATCTCACGGTAGAGAAGTTCCTAATGCTGGATCATAAAGCACATTAAACACAAACTCTAGCGTCAGTGTTGATGGGCTGTGGTTTCCATTTACACAGCCAAAGGTATTTCACAGGCCACCAAATAATGAATTTTCTGGCAATTAAAATCTTAAGCAGAACCATCGTGTTCATCAAGGATTTTATCCGTAATTCATTTTTTAACGCTGTGTCCAGAATCAAGATGTGATTGTGTATTATGAACAGAAATATTAGAAGTAAAAGCTTTGATCCCACAGCTTTGATCAGACTTGAAGGAGGCTGAGTCTCCTACCTGTTGGATGGCGACAGAGTGCATGAAGGGGAGGGTCATTCCCCCAGGGAAGCAAGGTGGGGAGCAACTGGGGAAGATTCCAGGGCAGGACTATGTCTGAGGTTTTATAACCCAGAGGAGAGACGTGGACAAGATTGAGGTGTGGACGGGAAGTCAGTGAGTGATCAGGATTGAGTGATTTAAACACAAGTCTTCACCTTGAGCTCTAATTTAATTGGACATGCAATTTAAGAAGAAATATTAGGAAGAAGGGCAACAAGCAAAATAGAAAAAATGATCAAGCAAGCAAAAAACACCCTTGATTTCTCTAATGAGTGATGCTAAGTCTTTTGGGAAAAATTTCAATGTTGGGGGTCTCCGTAGAAAGCTGTTGATTCTGTAGACAGATCTGAGTGAAAAATGAAACTGTTGCCTAGGCACCTTTGAGTAGCCAACCCAAAAAAAAGGACACTTTTCCCCCTTTAAATAGGTATCACATTGGAACTGAGTAAATTGAAAAATACAGCAAAGAGATTTCAAGAGAATGCTCATACAATTACTAGGCGGACCAATGAATCACTCTCCATCCTTAGAGCATTCCCTGAAGGTAAGTGGAAAGGGGTTCTTGATTTAATTAATATTTTCTCATTTCAAAACCATTACACCTGAGCATGAGGAAGTCCTGCCATGAGTCTGATTAAGAGCCCTCGCTCAAGAGGAGACCAAGATTGATAGAGTTTTTACTTGCAGAGGAGTATGATTTGGAAAGGAAGAGGACTATTTTTGAAATAATTCCAGAACGCTTGCATTGAAATGCTAGAATTACACTCTGAAAAACAAAAGCCTTGGGAGACTTTATGTTAGCATACGAATTGCTGACTTTTAAAATGAGCTTGACACATCCCTTAAATGAAAGGGTCATTCAGAGAAGTCAGCAAGAAGGGGAATGTTCCTACTTTAAGGGAAAATGCTAGGTTCATTATAAATGTGGGCAATTAAAGAACTCTTGCTTGGTAATCTTCCTTCATGAGGCAATAAAGCATTCTAAAATAAGCTCATAAATCACTTTAATGTTGATGGTTTGGAAATGCACTATTCATTAAAATTTGAAATAGGATAACTTTTTAAAAGTGTAATACAAATGAATCCTGCTGCAATGCATTACTTACATTCCTTCAACCTTCTCTTTTTTTCTTAAGAAGACTTACAAGATGCCTTAACAACTCTAGAGTTCTTTCTGCTGGTTCACCTTGTAAACACGAGGATTACTGTGGGGGACCTGGGCTTGGGGCGCTTTGGACTGACTTACAACCTTAAGTCATTGGAGAATTTTCTGATCTGGACAGTTCTTCCTTCCTTCCTTCCTCCCCTTCCCTCCCTCCCTCCCTCCCTCCCTCCCTCCCTCCCTCCTTTCCTTCAAGGATGCATGATGTATGTCGATTAAACACTTAAAAATATCTTTTTATTTGGAAATAATTTCAGACTTGCAGAAAAGTTGCCACAAGAGTCAAAAGAAACCTGTCTACTCTTTATTGGCCTTCTTCTAGTGTTAATATTTGTCCCATTTGTGATTGAATACTTTAAAAATGAATACTAGTGCCTTTTTTAAAAAAAAAATACATCACCCAGATTTTCTAGAATAACTAAATTCCACCTTACTGATTGTGACCATTTAGTCTTTACTCTGCTGTTATGTCTCGTAGCCAGTTGACACTGTGGGCAGATATCACTTCCTCTAGCCTGCCACACGCCCATCTCACCTACAAGTTTAAACTACCTAACCTTCTTATCCACACACAGAGGGATCCGAAGAAAGGTTTAAAGAATATGAGAAGGGACGGATAGAAGGGAGACCAAAGAAAGAAGTGTAGCTTATTAAACATAGAAGATGCTGAGCACATGGCAATTAGCAGGTGTTGTCATGATCTATGTACTAAAATTTCAGTACAGAGGATTGTTACCAAGATATTTCATTTGTCCCTCAAAGGGAGCAGTAAGGCATTGTGATATGCAGCCTTAATACTGCCTTTAAAAACCGGAAGCCCCATTTTGTGTTCAGCAGCCAGTAAGAAACACCGTAACAGGTTTCCATGTAAAGTTACATTTATTGTGGTTTATGGTTTTCTCCACGTATAATCACTGAAGTGCACGCTTGCATATACATTTATTTCAGGTGTCAGAGACAAAGGAGCCAAAATCAAAGAGCTGGCCTCATCTGCAAATCGGAGCGCTGCAAGCACCCTAAAGAAGGTTGTGGGATTGAGCAAGGAGCTGTTGAATACATCAACTGGCTTGTCCAGGGTTAATGCCGCCTTACAAGAAACAAACAAACTTCTGCAGGACTCTTCAATGACCAGTACGTTACAGTCTCCCTTCCCATTAGGAGAGTCTGCATCGTGAGATTTCGAACTGGCCAGGTGCACAATGGTGTCTTGTTCACAAACAGAATTCCTAAAGAATAAAAATGCACTGATATCTAGATTTGCATTTATAAAGAAAGAGAAGGGCCTTGGGTAGTGCCTGTTGCCGGTGCATTTTTCATATACAGTTGACCTTTGAACAACAGATTTCAACTGTGTGGGTCCACTATACAGACTCGATAAATATAAGTACTGAAAATATATTTTCCTTATGATTTTCATAATAACATTTTCTTCAGCTTACTTTATTTATTCTTACTTTACTGTAAGAATACAGTATAAAATACAGGTAACATATAAAACGTGCTATTTGATTATCTGTGTTATCGGTAAGGCTTCCAGTCAACTGTAGGCTATTCCTAGTTAAGTTTTGGGGGAGTCAAAAGTTTTACAGATTTGCAACAGCACAGGGTTTGAGTGCCTCAGCCCCTGCGTTGTTCAAAGGTCAACTGTATTTAGCAAAATTTCAAGGATTTGATGACTAGAATATTTTATTTGATCCAGTGCACTGATAATGAAGAACTAATTTCTCTGGTTTCCGCCCTACCACCAACTTCTTTGCCACCTTGAACTTGTTAGCTCTGCTAGCTGGAAGAAGAGTTAAAGATGCAGAAACAGAAGCCAGCCTTTTATTTGATCGGTTGAAGCCTCTGAAGATACTAGAAGAGAACCTGAGCAGAAACCTATCAGAAATCAAACTGCTGATCAGCCAGGCCCGGAAACAAGCAGCTTCTGTGAGTGTGGGCTTCTGTGGCTCTTGGGGATGTGGCCATCCTATAGCTGGAGCTCTTGATAACTCGAGGACTCGGGGAACTCCTGTGGAGGAGGTGACTGTCACACTGGTCTCCTGGACTTCCACTGATTCAGCTCTTATATCTCAGATTTCTCACAGCCTTGTCTGCAGTATATTTAAAACTTTATGTTAAGCATATTTACCTAAATACATACATATATTTTTTCAGTGGCAACTTACGACTTTCATGTATGTGCCTGTGCCGTGTCTCAAAAATACCTTCTTTCCTGCCCCAGACAGTATATTTAAATATACTACTTAATTAGTCTCATTTTCTGTGTGTGTGTGGTTTTTTTTTTTTTTTTTTTTTTTTTTTTTTTTCAACATTTTTAAAAATGTTGTTAGCAAAGAGATCTCATGTCTGTATGGAGATTTATAATTGTAGCCTAGATGTATCAATTTATAACTATTAGCAGTAGAGCACGTGGTCAAAGTGTTTACATCTAAGTTTCAGTGGCTGAGTATGGTATTATTGCCATCATTTAACCAACCTGGTGTTAATAATCCGAGTACTTTTCAGAACGTTTGCACACTATGAGCCTCATCCTCCAGGAGTCAATCCAACAAAACACTCTAAACACACACAAATCCAGGTCACTAAATGCAAAAAACACTTGATAGCTGGAAAAGTACGAACTTGAGAAAATGTTTTACAGGCATCCATAGCACATGGCACTGGTTGTGCTCTAAAGGAGAGGCATTTCAGGGAAATAATAATACTTTCAACAAAATATGCAGTTGTCACACTAGTGGGGATTTATAGAGGATAAATGTGACCTCTGGTCTCATGCTCTTCTGCCTGAACCCTTCTAGTTAAGAAAAAGTTCTGGAATCTTGAATTCTCCTTCCTTCGGGTGGCCTTGTGATTGGAAAAGGGCTGTAGGTTGACCTGGGCTCTGGTTTCTATTTATTTCAATTAAAGTTACCAAATAAATGCAAGCCTGATAGATATTTCCAAATGCTCTGGTTAATACAAACCCATAATCTTAAGATTAATATAAGAAATATATGCAAATACTTAAATATGTAGTAAGGACAAAAATTTCTCTATAAGTATTTGCTGAATGTATAAATAGATTATCCCTTCATTTATTTGTCAGACGATTATCAAATATCCTCCCCGCGTGGTGTAAAGATGCCAAGGTGAACTGGAGAAGCTCCTTGGGTTAAGGAATTAAATCTCACATGAGTGAGACTCTTTCCAACATAAGATACTCTTAAAACTTCAAGAGTGATTTTTTAGTAGTTAAATAGTTCACCAAATGAACTAATTTTCATCACCACCAGATTTCTCACTTTATGAAACCCAAAACGTGACGCATCATCAAGAGAGGAAACCTGCCAAACAGTGAAAGTCTGTTAGGAAGCAGCACTTTTGAACTCTTGGCATGCTGCCAGCATGAGTCACTAAGTGATTAGGACACTTCCCCTTTCCTTTTACAGATTAAAGTCGCTGTGTCTGCAGACAGAGATTGTGTCCGGGCCTACCAGCCTCAGATTTCTTCTACTAACTATAACACCTTAACACTAAATGTTAAGACAAGTGAACCCGATAACCTTCTCTTCTACCTCGGGAGCAGCACCAGTGTGAGTGTGTACCTGCCGAAAGCAACAATGAATCTCTTATGAACATGTATATTTTCTGAATCGGCAGGGTTTTTTTTTTTTTTTTTTCTTTTATTAAAAAAAAAAAAATAGGGCCTTGGTGAAATCACTAATTCTTCTAAGGAAACTAATCAGCATTTGCTGAACTGGTGGCATCAGATTAAAACACCCAGTACAAAACTGAATGCCTACGAGGAGGACCGTGGTATTGAGGAGAGAGGGCTCTCCCCTCTGCCATCTTAATTGCTAGCTATGGGGTAGAATTTCCTATGTCTTCTGCAGCCTCTTCAGCCACTGAGTCTAGCATTGGGTCTGTAAAATCGATCTTGGTGGTGTTTACCAGGAGTGGAGGAGAGCACCCTAAGGGGCATATCCGAATTATCCAGCCTCCCCCAAGCTCTTCAACCCACCATTCTGGTAGTTCCCAGAAGGCAAGTCCCCTGTGGAAGACCACTGATACCTTTGGCTATACCAGTGGGAATGTGTGGGTCAGAACCTTTGGAGGGGGTGTTAGAGCAGAAAATATTAACAAGCACAAATTCTAAAACATCTTCTTTGGAGCTGAGGTGCCGAACACATGCAAGTCTGTGATGTGGGATTTCATGGCTTCTATCTTGCTGTGTGTTTCATGTTCATGTATTGTTGCCTTTTCAGAGTGAGCAGATAAGTACAGTGCCTTCCCTCATGCTCCTTGTAGGCTGCTGGTGACCCCCCGGGAGATTTCTTGGGGGAACTTTATGGAAGGCATTGTGGAAGGCCATGCTGGTGGGCCAGGGTGGTGGGGCACTCATGTCCAACAGTGGCTACTGTCTTCCATGCTCTGAGTCATGCTCCAGCTCCAGGGAGATGAACATTTAAAGACAAAAGACAGGTTTTTTTGCTTGTTTGTTTTTAAGAATAGAGAAAATGCTGTAGGGAGTCATGCAAACAGTCTGGCACATAAACTCATCCCAACTCATGCCCGCACCCCAGTCTGATTTCCTGGCAGTGGAGATGCGGCGAGGGAAGGTGGCCTTTCTCTGGGATATGGGCTCCGGGTCTACACGGTTGGAATTTCCAGACTTCCGAGCTGACGACAACAAATGGCACAGTATCTATGTAACCAGGTAGTGGAGAAAGTGCTCTCCAAGCATCTCTTTTCTTAAAACTGTACCTTATAAATTTGTAATGTGTTTGTCACCTTATGTAATTGTCTTTGAAACTTCTGGGAAGTCAGACTGCAGCCAAATATAGTTGGTTTACATTACAGAAATAAGGACTTTTTATTACTATTATTATTTTTACAGAAGAAGTAAACTGTTACCGAGGTCAACAATCAAAAGAAGTAAAAGTTAAAAGTTTATGTTACTTTTAGGACGTTTGGTCTAAATCTGAGGCAGCCAACCCAGTAAATTGTGTTCTTCCTTGAAGAGAGGGGTGGGAGGCAGCAGGGTAGAAATGCCACGTGGTTGGTGGGTGTGGTGTGCACACATAGAGGACAGAACGCAAGGATCCAGGTGGAGAATGTGGTTTCTTAAAATTCAGACCCAAAGCAAAACTCTCCCTTGTAAAGCCCCTCTCCAGAGGTAACTCCTTTTAAGCAGCTTTAGGTGTATCATTTTGCTTTTCTATAATATTACAGTGTATTGTTGATGGTGTGTTATGGCTGGAAATTTCTGTCTTTTGCTTTGTTATTTATAGATATGCAGCAATACTGAAGGCAGTGGACTGTTTCAGATACACTAAAACCTTGCATTGCGAGTAACTTATTCTGCAAGCGTTCCACAAGATGAACAAACATTTCTAATAAATTTGAACTTGATAAACGAGTGACGTCTTGTAATACGAGTAGTATGTGACACTGAACATGACATGATCACAAGTGGGCTGACGGTTCTTGAATTTGCCTTGATATACCAGTGCTTTTGGATTACAAGCATGTTTCTGGAACAATGATGCTTGCAAACCAAGGTTTTATTGTATATAATTTAACTTGTTTTCTAGAACTGTCTTAAGCACGAGGAAATGTATATGATTTAGAAGACCTACTTCACAAGAGCTTGGGAGTAAACTGGGGGCAAAGTGGGCAAGACTGGGAGAGGGAGACCAGTGGGAGCCGCCGAGGGACTGTGGGGAGAAACACCTAGAGGCTATGTTATAAACAGATGTGTATGTACGTGGAGGGGCTTGGAATTCTGAAAGTATTCTTTTTGCAATTCTTTGTGACCCTTATAGATTTGGAAACATTGGTTCATTGAGTGTAAAGGAAATGAGTGCAACCCAAAAGCCATCAACAAAAACAAGTAAATCCCCTGGAACAGCTAAAGTTCTGGATATAAACAATTCAACACTAATGTTTGTTGGAGGGCTTGGAGGACAGATCAAGGTAACATTCGGAATGTTCATCTGTACAGGACTGATTGCTTTTACCTGTATATAAAATTAATGTTCAAGTTATTGAATATCTCTTAGGCAGATGAATATTTTTTGTTTCTATCATTTTGCTTAATGACAGTAAATTTGCAGAGTGGGTTGGTTTTAGAAAGCAAAGGATCCTGCTGGATAAATAGCATAAATGGAAAAGAAGCCAGTGGTTCATTTTGCTATTTGAATTTCTTTTCCAATACTCAAACAGGAAATTCAATATTCCACCTTAATTTCTGTAGTTTCCCTTATTGCTATTCTAAACTCTAGTGGTAGAATAATGCTAATTAGTGTTTAGCACAGGAGCCTATGGTATGTATTTTATTATACCTGTTATCCCTTTACCGAATAAAGTTCAGTCACCCGGACTTACTTGGTTCAGTGCTCCGAAATGAGAGTAAGGGTCTCCTTCCAGCCAGACCCTCACACCTGACATGCTCTGAGCCTCTGTTTCCTCGTCTGTGAAAGGGGCTTCTCTCCAGGGATCCTGGTAACCGAGGTGATCTTTAAGATCCTGTCAGGTTGTCACTCATTCTAGGATCCTACTTAATAATCGGAAGGAAATTCAGTGATTCCAACCTGGCCTTTTTTCTGGATGTTGCTTTCTCAAAATTTGGATCTTTTAGATTTGAGCTCCTAGGACGGAGTTTCGTGCACATAGAGAATTTACTCCCTTCCTTCTGATACGTGTGGGCTGTGCTTGTTTTGCTTGTTTATATTAGAAGTCTCCTGCTGTGAAGGTTACTCATTTTAAAGGCTGCATGGGAGAGGCCTTCTTGAACGGACAGTCCATCGGCCTGTGGAACTATGTTGAACGGGAGGGCAAGTGCCACGGCTGCTTCGGAAGGTAACATGCCCTATAATCTAACACACAGTATGTTATTAACATCTGGCAGCTGCTTAGAGGATTCACGAGCACATACATCATGGGTGGTACAGAGTCTGTGATATCGGACATCTCACCGCTAAGGATGTGATGTAGGTCCTTTACTAACAGAAGTTTGGGTATCATTTTTAACCTCTAAAAAGTACTGTTTTCACTGTGCCATATGCTTTTTCATCATGGATCATAAAATTGAGAAGCATCAGACATCCTCTCCAACAACCTTCTGTCTCAGAGAGCCACAGCAAAGTCTTAGGTAAATCCCTGTGTGTCTTTACTTTGAAAATACCTCCAAGGATAAGACTTTTCTTTGTGCTGTCAGATTTTATGGATAAGTACTTTCCTATTCTTAAATTCTAAAATTCTAGAAATTAAATGCATTTGGCAATGGAGAACAACTACCTAAAATCGTCTTGCAGGTATTAATGTAACAGCAGGCATTTAATAACAAGCCCACTGAGCTCAACACTCCCTGCATTACTTTCTAAAAAGGTAATTGCAGTTTCGTAAATGTACAAGACCTGTTTTCTAGCACTTCAGTAATTAAGACAATAGATTGCCTTTGCCATTAGAGAAATGAAACATCTGATAGGATTCTGTCATCTAATGGGCTGCTCTGTCTAGATAGATATCTGTAATTAACAGTGAGCTGTGACAAGATCAGTTGGAAGCAACTCCCATTACATTTGGAAACTTGTGGGCGAGTTTTCATTTTGTTACTGTCAGATCTGTTTTCTCTTTAGGGCTTAGAGCTTGGGATTTTGTGGTTTGAGCCTTTTCTTTGCTACTTTCCCCTGACTCAGCTTGCTTTCAAAGTCATGACCAAAAGCTTGGTTATTGGAGCCTTCTGAAAAAAAAAAAAAAAAAAAAAAAAAAAAAAAAGCTTTGGAATCTAACTTACTCAGGCTCCCTCTCCTACCAAACTCCCTCTTGGTGACTTTGTAGTAAGTCACTTACTTTGTGGAGATTTGATTTCTTCTTTCAGAAAAGGAAAATGGTAATCATGTTTGTCTTACCTCCCAAAAGTGGGGTGATGAACACCTAGCATGATGTATGTGAAAATACTCAATGAATTTGAGACTGTTTCCCTCTGATCTTTCTGCAGTGATAATCCACTGCTTTTTAGATAAATGTCTCAGTTATTTTCTTGACAATAAGCATGTAAAAACCAGAGGTTCTGTAATTGGCAAATATAATAAAAAATGATATTACCTAGTGAGGTAATGGCACCAGCTCTAGAACTCTGGGAGCAGAGAACTCCCCATCACATTTTCCTCATGCTTTTTCTCTAGCAGGGACATTTCCCCAGCAATAGTGATTCGAACTTGAAAAATGTTCTGGCCCCTGGACCTCTGGGCCCCACATTGACCCCAGATCATTAATCTTACTTGTAGAAAGGAAAGTCTTAACAGAGATGGAAAATTTCTAATATGGAAAATGTCCTCCTATGCTTTAGCTGTTACAGTATCCCCAATTTCACCTGCCATTTTCAGCGTTATCTTAAAACCGCTGACCTTAAACTGTAGCAATGAGTGAATCTGATGATTGCTAGCTCTTTTCTTTTGTTGGGGAGGAAGTCAATTTTCTGTGTGGGCACTCGTTTTCTTCTGAGATCTGCCTTCCCCCTGCATGTCTACCCAACCTGGACCTCCGGGGAAAGAGGAAGGTTGCTCCAAACTCGGGAGGGACTGGCAGGTGCCACCACCCTCCCGACGCATGTCCTGGAACTGGCTTTTTTGCTGGAAGGCTGACCACCCAGCTGAACCTTAGGGTCAGACTGACTCATTAGCTTAAAGTTTTGATTAAATGTTTTTCTGGGCACTGAACAAATCAACTGGCTATTCTTATACTGACTACCACTTCTAAAGTATGTTGTGTGTTTTTTTTTAAAGAATACTAGTTTGATAGGATATTAATAAATACTTTTTTAAAGTGGGGGTGTCAGATGTGTCCTGACCATAAATGTTTGGGAAACAGTGTGTTAAATGATTAAGTACATTTCCTGATTGTGAGGCATCCAGAGCCTCTAATGTGCGAATGTGCAGTAACCCTGTCCTTGATATGGGCTGGAGTTGCACCATTCCCAAACTCACTTGATCCCAAACTTTTTAAAAAGCAGCATTCCAGAGTTGCTGGTGTTCCATAGAACACATACCATGGCAAGTGCTGAGACAGACACAGCTGATGCTTTCTGTCTGTATTTGTAAACTGAATTGTCTTCATTTTAGGCAACCATCCCTACCTATTAGACAAAGACTTGAGCTCAAAGAATTAACAAACTAATTCTAGTAAATGAATCAATTTTAGCAGACCAGTGATTAGAATTCAGTGTGCTTTGGACCTCTGCGTGTAACCTGCTGTTTTAAATCATTAGTGTGGTCAACTGATGTCCTTTAGATTTACTAAAATAATTTTCTCAATAGAAACATTTACCTGTAACTTTGACTTATATTTTTTTCATTTTTTTATTTAAAAAAAATTTTTTTTAACATTTTATTTTTATTTTTGAGACAGGGAGAGACAGAGGATGAACAGGGGAGGGTCAGAGAGAGGAAGACACAGAATCTGAAACAGCCTCCAGGCTCTGAGCTGTCAGCACAGATCCTGACGCGGGGCTCGAACTCACGGACCGCGAGATCATGACCTGAGCCGAAGTCGGCCGCTTAACCGACTGAGCCACCCAGGCGCCCCTAACTTTTACTTATATTACCAACTAAATGAATTGAATTTTTTGTTTTATTCCTCCTTGGATATATTTACACTTCTTTATATGCTATCAATGTATGTTAATAATTATGAACAATCTCTTAAATTCTTAAAGGATATTACAAAAGAAACCATGGATTCTAACAGTTTTCACCTAAATATGGGAAAAAAAACCTGTTTATTTAATTAACAGGACTTTATTCTTGTATTAGTTATGAGTGGATGTTGTGATAGGCTGTGTAGCTGACCTTTGGGATAGGTCAGTCACCTGCGTTCAGGGTACTCTTCTAGGTGCTGGCAAGGTCAACGTCAGTCACATGAGTTCATCTCCTCCAACATCTCCTGGTGTATAGGAGAGAGAGCCATATGAAAGCACAAAGTACTCTGTGCTGTGGCAGGAGGAGGTGACAGGTGAAGCAGCATCTTAGGCCTGGGCCCAGGTGCTACCCCACTCACTCTCATAACAGCTGCCCAGAGTGCTGATGGTACCACAGTAGGTATTACCCCTGTCACGAGTGAGAGCTCGGACCAGAGGCCTAGTCATTCTTTAAGGCTCACAGGGCTGAGGGCTGGGGAGGGAGAGTGTCTCTCTAGGCCTGCCTGACTACAGGACTCTCACCTGGAATTGCTGGGTCTGGAACAGAGCTCTCCGTAAAGTGCTCTTGCCAACCCTGCTTTCATTTGTCCTGGGGCCTCTTGTCCGGGCAGGGGCCTGGAGCTGCCTTCCTGTGGCCCACCTGCGATCAGGCACCTGGGCCTCATGGTTATAGAATGGAAGCCTGACCCACAAGGGGGCAAGCCCCAGAAGTGTGTCACTGACCCCGGGTCAAGAACCTCCGAAGACGTGCATTCACAGGTCGGTTCATTTGAATGCACCCCTCTTTTTGCTGCCTCATTGGGGCAGGCCCTGCTGATGGAGAGAAGCCAGAAGTAGAGAGTCCACATTCTTGAGAACAGAGAACTCAGGAGTTCTGGGGAAGGAGAGGGTGTGTGCAGCGGAACAAGACAGATTTCTGGAGTTCTGTTTGAAACCTGGTTTCACTATTTTCTTGGGTGTGCTCTTTAAAAAGGTACTTAATTTTTGAGGTTCAGGTTTTAAGAGGCAAGATGGCAGCCCTTCAGGGACCTCTGAACAAAGCAGAATCATCAGAGCTAAATGTACTGAACATATAAGTGCCAAGCACTGTCTAGAGAACTTGACATGTATTAAGTCATGCACAGCTTTCCTGAGAGCTGCTATTGTTTTCCTTATTTAATAGATGAAAAGAATGAAGCGCAGAGACATTAGGTAACTTTTCCGAGTTCGCACAGCTAGTAAATTGAAGGACTGGGATTTGAACCCCAGCAATCTGGTTCTAGAGTCCGCATCCTTAACCCCATGAAACTGGTCAGCCAAGAGCTAGAGCAATGGAACATGCTTGTAGGAAGTCACAGCTTTAGGAATTAAATAACAGAGAATTAAGCCATAGTTTCTTTTTTTTTGTTTTTCTGAGCCGAAGTCGGATGTTGTTTTTTTTTTTTTTTTTTTCCAATATATGGAGTTTATTGTCAAATTGGTTTCCATACAACACCCAGTGCTCATCCCAAAAGGTGCCCTCCTCAATACCCATCACCCACCCACCCCTCTCTCCCACCCCCCATCAACCCTCAGTTCTCAGTTTTTAAGAGTCTCTTATGCTTTGGCTCTCTTCCACTCTAACCTGTTTTTTTTTTTTCCCTTCCCCTCCCCCATGGGTTTCTGTTAAGTTTCTCAGGATCCACATAAGAGTGAAACCATATGGTATCTGTCTATAGTTTCTTTATGCAGAGTGCATTTAAGTTATATACACTTCCTGAAAGAGGTCGAAAGACAGCAATCTTTAGAAAAAACTGGACTGTGGGAAGCTATCAGTTTGAAACCCCAGGTTTCACAAAGCACCGCTATGTTTGTTCTGTGGATGGAAACGGTGTCACCGTTGGGTTACTTGTCCTGCTTGGAGATACGGCACTGAGTTTGCTTATTCCACTGGGAGAAGTACAAATTCCTACCCCAAACACATCAAAGTCCAAGTTTCACTCTGAAGCCCAGAAACATTTTTTAAACCTATTAGGACATGTTCCAGATAAGCTTACTTTGTAATTAAAGCGTAAATAAAGTCAGCCTGTTGAGGTGTGGGAAAGACCAGAAAACACTCACCTGAGAAGTACTGAGGTCTGTATTAAATAACTTTGTTCTAAGTTCATCCTGCAGATTTTTGATATATATATTTATTTATTTATATATTTATTTATGTATTTTATATATATATATATATGTCAGTGATTTTTTTTTTTTGCAGTGGTCCTTCTGCTACATTGATGTAGATTTGGTTTTCCATCATTACTCCAGTTTAGCTGATGTATTAATTAAAACCAGCAGAGGGTGATAACATGCTAATATAAAAATTACTCTGAAAGCTTTGGAATTAAGAAAGGACAGTTACATTAAAGGACATTGGAACAAAGAGTCTACTTGATAAGCAGAAATATTTAGAGCAGTTATCCATCCTTTGAAGACATTCCTTTTTACTATAACAGTCAACACTGCCTACATTTTCCTTTCCATATAAAGCAACTGGCATTTGTTTTGCATAATCTCATGGCAAGCATATTTTAAGATATGATTTATGCTTATCAGATTATGGAAATAATAGCTCTACCAGTTTTTGTGAGGGAGAGAACTCAGTAAAGGTATTTCTTCTCCTTAACTGCCTTCCTGAGAATAGATTGTTATTTCATCTGCTCTGCTTTGCAGCCCCCAGAACGAAGACTCGTCCTTCCATTTTGATGGGAGTGGTTATTCGGTTGTGGAGAAGACGCTCCGGGCTACCGTGACTCAGATAATTATGCTTTTTAGTACCTTTTCACCCAACGGGCTTCTTCTCTACCTTGCTTCAAATGGCACTGTAAGAGGCTTTATGGGACAGCAGACTCCACCGTGTATATACAGTCAGATTGCTAGGAGGAGATTTATGTTTAATGACTGTTTTATGAGCATATGCAAATATAATGTATGCATATGTATGCCATACTATTTCCCCGTTTTAAGAAATGTATTATAAATTCACCAAAGAACCTTTGGAAAATACAGTACAGAGCACCAAGGAGAAAACAGCCTTCCAATCGTTGTAGAGAGCAGTGACATTTGTTATTAAATTTTGACTTTCATAGATCTTGCTCCACATTCACTGTGATCCCTGTGGCCTTTGAATTCCATGGACAGGAATTTCATGTTATTTTTATCCCATTGTGCCCGTGATCTCTCTGTGGATCTTCTAGTTTTATTTTTAGGACTGGCCCATGTAATCTCAATGAAAAAGATACAAAGATTCCATTTCTCTTACTGAGTTGGGGATTTGGGCAACAATGCGTTTCTCTCCTTTGTATCAGTGTAGTATTCTAGAAAGTCTTCCCGGACACTTCAGTTTCCTAACAGAGACCTCGGGCTGTTAGGCCAGATCCGGTTTTCTGAGTTTGACTTTGGAAGACTTCTGCCATCCTTGCCTTGGGAGGGAAAGGGGATCCGTAAGAATGACATAGCCCTAGGTAACTCTTTTCTCTTCTTCACAGAAAGACTTTGTATCCATCGAGCTGGTGCGTGGCAGAGTTAGAGTTACAGTTGACCTGGGTTCAGGGCCTCTTGCTCTTATTACAGACAGACGCTATAACAACGGAACCTGGTATAAAATCGCCTTCCAGAGAAACCGAAAGCAAGTTAAGTGCACAGAAGGGCAAGGAGATACTGGTCACTCTCATAGAAATAGAAATCCTTCCAAAATCAGCAGTCTTTATGTACTTTGTGGCTCCTTGGGTATTCTTGAATGATACTCTAATAGAAAGCCATTGTTTTCTTTGAAATGCTAAACGCCAGGATTCACATTTTGCTGGAGAAATGTTATAATTCTATTTTCTATGGTTTCCAGGTGCATTACTTAACATTAAATGCTGCATTGGAATCAAGGATCAAATCCATTCTCTTTTCTGCCACACACACACTGCTGTCATTTTAGTTTTGTATATTCTGGATTCACTGACTTTTGTACAGAGGATTTAATAGTCAAGAATACTCCCTGGTCAAATGTGCAGAATGTGAAAGAGTATGTCTTTATAAATGAACTTTGGTTTTACTTTAATGCAGAAAGTGATTTTCATTTTCTTGTCTCTTCTATTTGATCTCATTTTAGGACTCCTAGCAGTTATTGATGCATATAACACCAGTTATAAAGAAACGAAGCAAGGTGAAACTCCGGGAGCATCTTCTGACCTCAATCGTCTAGATAAAGATCCAATTTATGTGGGTGGATTACCTAGGTCAAGAGTTGTAAGGTATATCACATGGCCCAATTGTCATGCCTGTAATTGCCAAATGTGTCAGTTTCCCAGGGCTGCCATAATAAGGTGCCACAAGCCAGGGGACTTAAACAACTGTGGAGGCTACAAGTCCAAAATCAAGGTGTCGGCAAAACTGCTTCCGTCTGAGGGTTGTGAGAAAGAATCTGTTCCATGCCTCTTTCCTAGCTTCTGGGAGTTTCAGGCATTACTCAGCTCGTGGATGGCTTTCTCTTTGTTTCTTATTACACTGTCTTCCCTCTGTGTATGTCTCTGTGACCAAATTTCCCTTTTTAAATTTATTTTTGGATGTGAGCAGAGAGACAGGGAAAGATAATCCGAAGCAGGCTCCATGTTGTCAGCACAGACCCCGGCGTGGGGCTCGATCTCATGAATCACGAGATCATGACCTGAGCCAAAATCAAGAGCTAGACACATAACCAACTGAGCCACCCAGGTGCCTCTAAATTTCCCTTTTTATAATGACAATGGTCATATTGGATTAGGACCTATCCTAATGACCTCATCTTAACTTGATTACATCTAAAAAGACCTTATTTCCAAATAAGGTCACATTCACAGGTACTGGGGGTTAGGCCTTCATCATCTTTTGTGGGGGACAAATTTTAATCCCTAACGTCTGCCTTGATTCAAACCACTGTGTGTCTACTAATTGGGATGTAAAGAAATCCTCCTGCAGTAAAATTAATGATTTTCTATTTGTTGCCTTTAGAACATCTAGTGATTGTTACTAATTGTTACTTAATATGGTACAGTATTCTTAGACCCCACTTCCCATCATAAGTTGTTCCTTCTAGACATTTCAGAATAGTAGAATATTTTTCAGGGCAAAAAAAAAAAAAAATCATGCTGTCTGCATTTCTCCTTTGTGTGATGAGAATGAATAATGTATGTGAAAGTTGAAACACCAGCATCAGGAAGTTGGAAGAAAGGTGGCAGAGAAGGCAATGAGATCCTTTTGTAACACTGATTCATGTTTAGCTTTGTGACTTTAATAATTTACATAAGATCTCTGTGGGTCTTTGTTCTTAGTTGTGTCATTTTGGACTGGACAAATGAAGCCCGAAGTTTCTTTCACACCATTAAAAACAAAAACCTCCTATACCAAAGTCGAGGCAAGATAGATTCTGGGGAGTGGGATTACCAAATGTCCAAACTGATTCATCTAGCCCAGTGGTCTTCAAAGAAGTTAGTAGCACGGCTACTACCCTACTACTACAGCACTAACTACAGCTGAGTTCTTATATGCAATCCTAATCAGTGGCACGGAAGTGCGTCCACACTGGTTGCTGTTAAGCTGAGCAGTCCAGATTCACTCCTCACCCCTTTCCTTTGCCAGAAATTTCTGAAAGTTCCAAGGGACACAGCTTACCACCACAGTCACCAGTACCCTCCCCCCACACCCCATCTTGAAATGAATTACACTCAAACTTCAGGGGGAGTTGGTCACTTGTCCCAGGTCTTACCCCTCTGCCAGGATGGAGCCAGGATTGGAAGCCAGTCTCCTAATTCCCAATTCCAGATATCGTTTCCTCACATGGTGGCAGCAGGGTGGGTGCTCCTGTAGCAAAAAGCTGTGCCACAGTTCATCTGTACTCTACCGAGATGGACACTGTGCAGACAATGGAGAAAAGATCCCCCTTTCCAGGAAGACATTCCAAATAAGACTTTTATGCTAGAAGGGACCTGGGTATCTATCAAGACCAGCCTCTTCAATTACAAAGGAAGAAACATATCCAGAAAAGTTAAAGTCTGCCCTAAATCTTGAGTTGCCTAATGGTCTGCAGCTCACTACTCAACACAGAGGGAAAGGAAAGTGAGATGTGACTCTAGCTGGAAACCATGTGACTTCAGAGTTCTCCTGTGACTAGCTGATGCTTCAGAATATAACTTAGAGATGTTCAGTCATCTCCATATTTTGGAAATGAGAGACTGATCATATTATAACCTCACCCCAACCAGAGTGTGGCAACTTCTATTAAGAAAAATATGGTAGTGGGGCCCCTGGGTGGCTCAGTTGGTTCAGCATCCAACTCTTGATTTTGACTCAGGTCATGATCTCACAGTTTGTGAGATCAAGCCTCACATCAGGCTCTCTGCTGACAGTGAGGAGCCTACTTGGGATTCTCCTGCTCCCTCTCCGCTGCTCACATGTGTACACACACTCTCTCTAAAAATAACAAAAAAGAGAGAAAAATATAGTACTGGTTTGGATTTCAATCTATGTGCTATTGTTTCCTTATGACTGTGTACTGTCTTTCTTATAATTGGCCTGTTTTAATGAGTATATTTATTTATTTATTTATTTTCGTTTATTTTTGGGACAGAGAGAGACAGAGCATGAACGGGGGAGGGGCAGAGAGAGAGGGAGACACAGAATCGGAAACAGCCTCCAGGCTCTGAGCCATCAGCCCAGAGCCTGACGCGGGGCTCGAACTCACGGACCGCGAGATCGTGACCTGGCTGAAGTCGGACGCCCAACCGACTGCGCCACCCAGGCGCCCCTAATGAGTATATTTAAATTGCAGTGACTACAGTACTTTCCCTTAAAATATTATGAGTATGAGTATATTTTTTGTCTAGGTAGCCATTTAGTCAAACTCCCTAAATTCAACCCCTTTCCTTGGTCCTAAGGAGAGCCTTCATTAGACCTCAAGTCTTCACCATCAATATTCTTCTTAGTGGGAGAGTTAGACATTTCTGCAGAATGACACATAGAAGGAGATCTTCTTTACCTGTAGGTCTATTTTTATTCCTTCTTTCAAAAATGGAGTTATAAAATCCAAATCTTGTTGTTCTCATGCCCTTCCCTACAGGAAAGGTGTCACCAGCAAAAGCTATGTGGGCTGTATCAAAAACCTGGAAATATCCAGATCAACCTTTGATTTACTCAGAAATTCCTATGGAGTGAGAAAAGGCTGTATACTGGAGGTGGGAAGCCTTTAATATTTGAATGAGTTTTTGCAAATGTCCACTGACTTACCAACATAATAAGGTAGTAAAATCTAACACAGTGCGATGGCTGGAAAAGAGATGATGGGGAGACCAGCAGTAAACCCCGCCATGGGCGATTCAGTGCTTAGGAGTCCTGATGGTGTTCTTTTTGCCTCCTTTTTAACCAGCCTATCCGAACTGTTAGCTTCTTGAAAGGTGGCTACGTTGAATTGTCACCCAGGTCTTTGTTGCCAGAATCGGAACTGTTGGCAACATTTGCCACCAAGAACAGCAGTGGCATCATCCTGGCTGCCCTGGGCAGGCATGGGGAGAAGCAGGGTCATCGGCAGGCCCATGGGGTGAGTAGCTCAAATGCTATTGTTATTCAGCCACAGGCTCAAGAAGCACTAGTTGGAAAGTGACTTGGTCGTGAACATTATCGTAGCAGTGTGGCCAGTTGTTTATAAGTGTGCATTTTAATAAGTAGCAGTTACTATCGCTGAATGTCTTCCCCTATGCATCAGTGACCTCTTTGTGGTACACAGTCATTTTTCTTGTCTGGCTACGGAGAAGGCAGATACTTGCTGTCTACCCCTCATTCTTTTCAAGCTCATTCAGAGTTTTTCCACATGTTAGGTGGCTACTCTTTATTCTAAGGCTAAGAAAGTAAATCCTTCAGTTCTGTAGAGTTTTTTAGTGTGCTGCTCCACGGAGCACAATTTTCCTTATCTACAAATAGGATTGAAGTCAGCAGAAAGAGAAATGTGGCCTGTGATCAGCACAGTGGGGCAGCTGTAGAAGAGAGAAAAGTTGATGGGTTTCCATATTTATATTCCATTTTAAGAGCATAGATTTACCCTTTCTTTTGCTCAAACTTGCATATATCACGTAATTTGAAGAGGCTTTACAGAATGCTAATTTACGGTCTTAATGAAGTAGAGGTCACGGCATACTGTCCTCTTTTGTGCAAGATTATTTGTAGACATTGCTGTGTGATGATCACAGCCACACTGCAGGGTGAATGCTGCTTATCCTACGTTTTGCTGAGGAGGAAATAGGTTCAGAGAACCTTGTTAACCTGCTGAAGGTCACACAGCTGATATATGTCTGAGCCAGGACTGGAACACCAGTGTGTAGACTCCTAGTGCCTCATGAGCCACTTGGCGAAGGTCTAACCATGACAGAGTGGTTTATGGGCCCCACCAATCTTTTTCTTTTTTTCCTAGTTGAGATGAAATTCACAGAACATAAAAGTAACCATTTTACAGTGAACAGTTAGCATTTAGTGCTTTCACGATGTGGTGAGGCCACCTCCTCTATCTAGTTCCAAAACATTGTTATCACCCAAATAATAGCCTGTGCGGTCAAGCGGGCCCTTCCTGTCCCCTCAGCAGCCCAGTCCCTGGTGGCCAGCGGTCTTCCTTCTGTATCTCTGAATTTCCTGATGATCTGTATTTTATATAAATGGGCTCATACAGCATGTCATCTTTTGTGTCTTCCATTTAGCATGTTTTTGAGGTTTGTCCACATCGTGGGATGTGTCAGTACTTCCTTTTTATGGCTGAATTGCTATTCCATTATACGTACATAACTTACTCACTGATGGACATTTGGGGTTGTTTCTACCTTTTAGCTATTGTTAATAATGCTGCTATGAACATTCATATCAAAGTATTTGTCTGACTACCTGCTTTCAGATCTTTTGGGTATATACCAAGGAGTGGAATTGATAGGTCACATGATAATTCTATGTTTAACTTTTTGAGGAACCAATAGACTGTTTGCCTCCACCAGTCTTAAAATTTTTTTTTAATGTTACTTTATTATTGAGAGAGAGCACAAGTGGGGGGGGGGAGGCAGAAAGAGAGAGAGACAGAATCTGAAGCAGGCTCCAGGCTCTGAGCTGTCGTCATAAAGCCCGATGTGGGGCTCGAACCCACAAACTGTAAGATCATGACCTGAGTGGAAGTTGGACGCTTAACCGACTGAGCCACCCAGGTGCCCTGCCTCCACCAATCTTAATAGGACCATTTGCAAATCATAGTTTGCTGCTTGTTCAGCAAAACAGAATGCTCACAAGGGCATTGTGAAACACTCACACTCCCGTTCTGCTGGTGGACCAATTTTCAATGTGCAAAATAGTTCTCAAAGCTTTAATAATTTCCAAACTCTTCCACCTTTTAAACCCACTTTTAGAAATGTTAGGCAAAAAAAAAAAAAAAAAAAGTGTACACAGGCAAAAAACAAAAGTACTATGTATGGTAAGAAAAATTGGAAACTAAATTTTTAACAATAAATCGGTCAATGATTTACAGTATATGTATCTGTTAGTACATATGGTGGCAATAAAAAGTATGAAGTAGAAAGGGAAATCTTTGATAGGGTTAATGATAAGAGCATAAAGCAGAATGTAAATCATATGAACAGAGATTAGAAACTCATATACAAAATTTAAAAGAGTTGTGTTAGATGGTGATATTCGTAATAAGTTGCTTGTTAATACTCTCATATTGTCTTCATAATTTTAAAAATCACGTGGCAATATTTTTTCTGTTGAAAATCTCTCAGCAACCTTCCCAGCCCTTCTTTTCCATCATGCTGATTGAAGGCCACATTGAAGTGCACGTTAACTCTGGGGACGGAGCAAACCTGAGAAGAGCTGTCCTGCGTGCTCCCAAGGGCACATATGGTGACGGGCAAGAGCATTCCATCTCTCTGATGAGGACTGGGAGGTATTCACATACAAGGCCCTGGTGACCTCGACAGTAGGAACCATGTTAGGATACTCTTTGCAGTAAAATGATTGGGATGACTAGGATGAAGTCAGGAAAATTCAGAGATTTTACAGCTCCAGAATAACTCTGGAGCCCTTCTAGAAAACCTCCCTCAAAAGTAATTTCATCTGCTTGGTAATAAGATATTTGTGGAACTTTCGCAATTAAAAAACCTTAACCCTGCTCTTTTCTGGGGCCCAGTATAAAATGTTTTACATCAGATTAATTCTGTGGCAGATAGTACCATAGTGTGAGTAGAAAGCATTATATCAATACTAAATAATAAATGTCAAACAGTAAGTAGGAACACAGTAAACAGAAAACAAATAGTAAAATAGTAAATAGTGTTGTATCAACATTCCTACGTATACCCCTTTCAAAGCGGTAGACCAAATGTTTCAAAAGCATGCTGGACATTTTATCACAGGTAAAGTAAAAGAATAATACTCTCCCCAAGTGAATTGAACTCAATAGTATTTAATAACGTGATTCATTTTGGGAGGATGTTCAATTGTAAGTGTTAATTTTTAAGACTCACCTTTTTATTCACTTAGTGTTGTTAAAATTTGTCTTCAGGGAACTTCTGTCATTCAGTAAGAACTTGTGAAATTATGTATTAAAATAGTTATGTTTCATTACATTTAAAAGCTTTTCTTTTCTCCTTTGACCTTTTAGCATTATCACTGTCCAAATGGATGAGACAAATCCTGTAGAAATGAAGTTGGGCCCATCAGCAGAAAGCAGGACAATAAATGTATCCAGCCTGTACATAGGGGGAGTTCCAGAGGGTGAGGGGACATCAGTGCTCAAGATGGGAAGATCATTTCACGGCTGTATCAAAAACCTGATCTTTAACATGGAGTAAGTGTAACTGCTCTCAACATGTTTTTGCACTTCCTAATTTTTTAAAGCTGAGTACTGACCCTGACTTGCTATCTAATTTTGCTGTTTGAGATTACCTAAAATCCTACAAGTTTCTGAATAACAAGCGAGCCCTATTCTATCGCAAAGGTCTCCCAAATGGATTCTACTGGATTAGAATAGTGGATATATCTGGTAATCATATATTAAAAAAAAAAAAAAAAATGAACATCAGTTAGTTCCACAGGACTATCAACAAACATCAGAGGTCAAATACACTGTTGACATGCACTTCAGGGAACATAGAGATTTTGTGATGCAAGTTTCTTGCTGTCTTGAGCTCACTGCTTTAAAGGAACCTTTATGGTGGGGTTTCTTGCAGCTTCAGATTAATGGCTCCTCCTGAAACAATTAGTGCCTAATTAAGAACTGGAAGTCTGTTTTCCCTGTGGAGCTCATTCTGAGTAAGAGAATGGACACATGCCCACATGCCCATGGGTATTTATTTCTTCTTCACTTGCCTCCTGCCTGCATAAGAACGCTGGTGGCACAAAAGCGGGGCTACAACCTGCAGGTGGGGGTGCGGAGCCAGAATCTGCCCAGGACAAGCAAGCTCCCTCCTGCCTGAACTGCCCATTTGCCTTGAGACCTTAAACAACGGCTTGGATCTCTGATGGTCGCAGTGTCCCCTGTAAAAGAACCTCTTAGGAGTCCTTGGACTTTGGAAGAATAAAACATTACACTGGGTTTCAGCACGATCATGTCAGAGCCTTGGTTTGTACAACTTATCTGTACAGTTGATTTATTTGCCCAGTTCTCTGTTTATAAATAAACTGATTCAGCATCTTACTACTGAAAGCCCTGAGGCTGAGAATTCCATAGGGCAGAAATGCTTCTGTGCCGTTCACAGCTGCGTCCTCAGAAGGTGCCAAGAGGGTAGACGCAGACAGGACATGTTGCAAGGGCTGCAGAGTGAAGGGAATATGAAAAGAGTGGGTCAGGACTTCCTGGCAAGTGTAAATCTCTAAGAAAGAAATCTGTGTTTAACTGAGGCCAGTGTGTAGTTGTGCGAGAGCCAGAGACAGGCTCATTCTCTTACCCTGGCCAATGCTGCATTTGAGCCAAATCTTGAGGGATGCTCAGCGGTGGCCAGGAGGACGACACAGGGAGGGGCTGGAGTGGGGTGGGTCGAAGAATCAAATGAGGGAATATGTAAGACTTACAGACTTCTAGTCACTGGAAGATGGTCAATTTGGTTTCACTAAGAGTAATATATTAATGGTTTTTCATAAGACTGTAGTGTTCAATAATCAAATGACTTTGGCTTCTGTGTTGGCTTGTACATAGTATCTTAATTAATTTTATAAACACTTTGTATCTAGACATTTGGATTTCACGAGTGCGGTTGGTTATGAACAAGTAGATTTGGACACCTGCTTGCTTTCAGAAAGGCCGAAGCTGGCTCTTCATGGAGAGGACAGCGAGCTCCCACCAGAGCCTCAGCCTTTACCAAGTCTAGTAAGAGGGGCTTTCTTTAATTGTATCAGTCAAGTACAGTCAGAACAAAAGCGGGGACCTTGTTACAAAGGTGTTGGGAAAGCTGAAGGAGCACAATGGAACAACAGTGCCACGGGAGAAGGTGGTGCTACCAGGAACAGGGGGGAGTGAGTCTGAGCAGAGAGGGTCTCCTGGTGAGTACTGGGGCACAGAGAAGAAAGGTGCTGTCAGGGAGGCCACCTGGAGCTGGAAGGGAGGGAGAAACACTCCAGCCTTTTCCATTGACCCACCCTCCAAACCCCCAGATGGAAGCCATTTTTACTTTTTCTTTATTTGGGAGACAGAGTGTGTGTGTGTGTGGGGGGAGGGGCAAAGAGAGAGAGGGAGAATCCCAAGCAGGCTCCATGCTCAACACAGAGCCTGACATGGGGCTCAATCCCACGAACCGTGCTATCATCACCTGAGCCAAAATTACCAGTCTGATGCTTAACCAAATGAGCCACCCAGGCGCCCCGAGGAAGCCATTTTTCAAAGAACTCTAGGAACAGTCACAAGGTTCATCCCTGTGATGAAAAGCAGAGCAGGGGCAGGGTGGCGAATAGTTCTCTGATGACACGGCACAGCATTTACAGACCACAGGTCCTGACAGCCATCTTCATTTGACTGCCGTACAGCAAGATTTGTAGCAGAGTTTCTATAAGGACTAATCGTGACTTCAGGTTGAGTCAGAAACAGAAAATAAGTCGTTATGTAAAAGCCATTGAACATTCCATTATTGCTTAAAAAAAAAAAAGAGATTTGATTCATCTAGGAAAAGCCAATTTTGACCAAGTACTTTTCAAAAAAAAGTTTTTAATGTTTATTTTTGAGAGAGACACAGTGTGAGGAGGGGAGGGGCAGAGAGAGAGAGAGGGAAACACAGAATCTGAAGCAGGCTTCAGGCTCTGAGCTGTCAGCACAGAGCCTGACACGGGGCTCGAACTCATGAACCACGAGATCATGACTTGAGCCGAGGTCGGACGCTCAACCGACTGAGCCACCCAGGCGCCCCATGGCCAGGTATTTTTAATGGCAGTTCTTAGTTTCCATTTTATTTTCCCTTTTCTGATTTCTCGGTTTCCTTGGTTGAAAGCATGCACTCAGATTAGATGGTGGTTCAGTCGTACAAAAAGCAGTACCTTCCAAGCAGGACTGATCTTTGAGTTCAGGACACCTCCCCTGGTAGCGTCCACCTACCCCAAGCCGAAAAGTGAGTCTGAAGCCTCACGTGGTTCAGAGCCACTGTGTGGAGGGTGCGGCCAGGCAACCTGCAGGTTCCCCAGCAGCCCCCCTTTCAGCCTCGCTCCTCTCAGCTGGACTTGCTCTGTCTGGGAGGAATTGGAGACATCAGGCTCGGAGCCCCTGCTGGTCACTTGTGGGCACTTCCAGTCTCCTGATGCATGTGCTGCCACTGATCCCCTCCAGCCCTTGCCAGGGGTGGGAGGCAGGGGAGGGCAGCAGCAAGGCCTCTGCCCCTTTGGCCTGATGAATAGTCATGGGACTTTTAAGCAAACTTGAGTGTGACTGAGGTGAAAGACAGAAGCTCTAACTGCCTTCTCAGATAAAGACATAGCAAGTAAATTACTTAAAGCAGAGAATAAGTCAGCGCAGACATGTATTTGTGGCTATTCGTGTTCTGATCCAGTTGCTTCTGAGATATTTTTTTCATGGAAAACTTGGGACACGTTAGTGGGGGCCCTGGCTCTGTGTGGCTGAGAGTCCATCTGCGTGTCTTACAGGGGCAGTGTGCTGTGGACAGAGCCCCAGAGTACATCCCCAACGCTCACCAGTTTGGCCTCATGCAAAGCAGCCATTTTGTGTTGCCCTTCAATCAGCTGGCTGTCAGAAAGAGGTGGGTGTTGTTCTAAAGTCCTTATTAGATGTCTCACCGATAAATGAATCCAGGAGGTATTCTTCACCAATGAGTCTTTTCAGAAGCTTCTTGTATGTTATTATGGAGTATTCAACGTGCAACCAAATGGCAGCGGTGAAAAGGCAGAGACAGGAATGCGGCCTTTGTGCAAACCAGATGCTTAAAATGTGGTCCAGTGGGGTTCCTGTGGTTTGTCCTTACCCCTTCTTGATGAAGGCTAGCTGCTGCCTCTGTATGAATATAGGAAAGCACATAGGTAGGGAATCTCTCTAAATCATCTTGTTCTAGAATCTCAAGTCCTCTAGATCTATCATCCTCTGGACTTTCAACCCCATTCTATTGTAAGCATTTACTAATCTGATCAAATTGTCCACCCAAACTCTTTCACCGTGCCTTTCAAACTCCCTGGTGCCACACCCACACCAATCTGCGCATTCCACGTTCCTTCTTGCCCTCACACCTGCTTGTCCCCAAGGGCTCTTCCTTGACAAAGCTAGCTCACGTCCCACAGATGAGGCCTGGGGATTCCACACTCCTCCTCTCCTCTGAATCCTTCAGACTGCACCTGGTGTTATGGCCACCTGTGATCACTGCCCCTACGGCACCGTCTTCAGACCTTGCCTCAGTGTCCTTGTTCCATAACTTGGGCCATCATTTTCCATGAATTCGGCCACCCCACACTGGACCTTCCAAGTCTTCTGGCTCCTATCTATCAGAGGGCTTTTCCTCAGCCATATTCTCCCCACGGTCACACACACCCTTGCCTGCTTTGTAAATATCCATCCCACTTCCAACCAGAATCTCTACCTGAAGCATCCTATTAACCCCGTCCTCCTCATATCTACTGTTACCTCCCATTCCAACAGCTCCTCAACTGCATCAAGACCTTGAACCTGTCATGCTTTCTCACAAACCCTCCTTCTACAGCTCCCCTAGAATAGTTTATCCCCAACACAGATGGGCACAGTGCCATTATTACAGGTGCTCCTTTGTAAACTTCCACCATGGCCCCAGGAAAAATTCATACTTCCTAATCTGTACCAGAATCCACATTGGTGGTCAAGTCTGCAGAAGTGCATATCTCTTTCCTACCTGGTTTGACTTGAAAGCCATGGCCACTGATTTGAGATGGAACCTCCAGACTACATGGGTAGCCAATACTATTCTCTATTATGTTCATTTTTTAAAAAAATGTTATAGCTTCTCTTATCTCAAAACTCTGTGCATTCCCACAGCCTCTCTTCATGCCCCAGTTGATGACTACCTCAGTGAACAGAGAACTCTCCTCATCTGTCCACTACCCAAAAGAGCACCCCTGCTGTCTTTGTCCCCACCCTTGTACCTCTTCCCTTGCACCACAGAGGAAGGGTCCTGCTCCCCATCTTGCTTGCCTCTGGAGCCCATCACCTCTCTCAGAGCCATCACCCTCTTCCTCATCAGTGTTAACAAGAGGAGCAAACACTTGTGCCACAGATTGCCTTGATATTTAACATACGTACCCCAACTCAGTCCTCATAATTCCTGTATGAGGAAGGTATCATCTTTATTTTATAGACAAGGAAACTGAGAGGGAAGTCAAGTCACCTGCTCCAGGGCACACAGCAGAACTAGGATCCAAACCCAGGTGCTATGTCTGTGTTGGTCATTCCCTCTCTAGTAGATCTGCACTTCATTGTTTTTTAAAGTTTGTTTATTTTGAGAGAGAGAGTGAGCAATCAGGGGAGGGGCAGAGAGAGAGGGAGAGAAAGAATCCCAAGTAGGCTCCACGCTGTCAATGCAGAGCCCAACGCGGGGCTCCATCTCAAGAATTGTAATATCATGACCGGAGCCAAAATCAAGATTTGGATACTTAATTGACTGAACCACCCAGGAGCCCCATTAATAGTTCCTCACTTAAAACAAACAAACAAACAAACCCTGGGGTGCCTGGGTGGCTTAGTCAGTTGAGCGTCCGACTTTGGCTCAGGTCATGATCTCACGGCTCGTGAGTTCAAGCCCTGCATTGGGCTCTGTGCTGACAGCTCAGAGCCTGGAGCCTGCTTCGGATTCTGTGTCTCCCTCTCTCTCTGACCCTCCCCTACTTGTGCTCTGTCTCTCTCTGTCTCTCAAAACTAAATAAATGTAAAAAAAAAAAAAAAAAAAAAACACCTCTCCAAGAGACTCCACATCTCATCCCACCCCGGCAGTATCCTGGCTGTATTTCACAGTTAAGACAGTTGCCTTATTAAAAAAAAGTTGCCTCATGTGGCAGTCTGCCTTTTCTACCCCTCTCATTTCCTCTCCACCCACCCAGCCAGCCTCCCCTCACCTCTCCATTGCTCTTGGCCACAATCCTCCCAGACCTGCTGTGGCCATGTCCCGTGGTGCCTTCTCTGCTGGGCCCTCGGCACTATCACATGCATTCGGCAACTCAGCCTCGTTGGCTGTCCTAGCCCCAGCTTCTCCTGATTTCCTGCTCTCCCTGCTCACCCCTGCTCAGTCTCCTTTGCTGGCTCCTCTTCCATCAGGGAAGGCCCAGGGCCTCTTCTGTGTATTCTTCCTGGGGAGCTTCCATATCTCAAGGGCTTTAAAATACCATCTATTTGCACCAGCACCCACATCTCTAGCCTGACCTCTGCTTAGAACTCAGGAGGCATACACCTGACTGGCTCCTCCACATCTCTGCGTGGATTGGCACGGGCTCCCCAACCTCAACATACCAAAAGAGAATTCACGGTCTTCCCCCACATCTGCTCGCCTGATCTTTGCCATTTCTGTGGACATCAGCACCATACCCCTGGTTGCCCAGGGCCCAAACCTAGAGATGGTTATTGTCTTTCCTTCCCTCTCCAAATTGAGTCCATCTACAAGTCCTAGTGCTTCTTTCTCTGGAGCATTTCATGAATTAGTTCATCGGCTCTGTGTCCCCCACCACCCCCTGGCCTCTGTGGACTGCCGCACCAGCTGCCCGTTGACACCCTGGCCTCCTCTGCTGGCTTCTTCACATCAGAAGTTCCTTTTAAGATGTAAATCAAGCCATGTCCACTCCCCTTCTGAATACTGTGACTTCCCACTGCACTTTGAATCTAAATACTGCCTCCCAGAGCCCCTCATCCATGAGGACAGACCCACACTCTCCTTTCCTTTCCCTGTCCCAGAGTGCTTTAGTGTTGTGCTTTCTTCTGCGGGAGGATACCCAGATGCAGCCTTCCCTCCACTGCTGTGTGGTGCTGTCTCCCATGGAGCCCCGGTAGGGGGTTCCTGGCTGTCCACCCAAATCCACCCCATTGTTTTAGCATACTCGGCACTGTCTGCAAACAAAGTGCTGAGCTTTGTGGGGCTTGCTCCTGCCATTCAGAGCTCAGCTGAAACAGCACCTTTTCAGAGCTGCCTGCCCTCTTTAATAAAACCACCAGTTGGCCTCTCGTGACCCAATTTTATCTCTGATAGATTTCTAGTATTAGTTTTGCAGGAGAAAGGACATTCCTCTTTGTTTAGTGCTCCAGCCTCAGCATCTAGAACAGTCCCTGGCAGACATCTGTATGTGGTAACTATTAGTTGGGTGAACAGATGGATGAGTGAATGAAAGAATAATGAATGACTCTCTGCTGAGATGTTAAATACACAGGTTGAAACAGTTATTAGATTCTCTCTTTGAGGTTATTTTTACATGTGAAAGTTTCTTTCTGAGGCCTGAGCTCTTGTTTTCCTCCAGGCTCTCAGTTCAGCTAAGTATCCGGACATTTGCCTCCAGCGGTCTGATTTACTACATGGCTCATCAGAACCAAGTTGATTATGCCACGCTCCAGCTGCATGGGGGCCACCTTCACTTCATGTTTGATCTTGGGAAAGGCAGAACAAAGGTCTCCCACCCTGCAGTGATCAGTGATGGCAGGTGGCACACGGTATGCCCTCAGGAAGCTGGTGAATCCCTCGTGCTAAGGTTTATTCCATCCATCCCTTGTATCCATTCCAGTTCGCTGTCATGAAGTGATCCCCTTTGGTTTCTAGCTTGCTTTGTGTCCACTATCTCCTCTATAGACATAAGCTTCTTGTAGGCAGGGACCTTTTCTGCATCCTGAAAGGCACTCAGCAGCTAACATTGGTGGAATGAATGAAAGGTACCAGAAGCGTTCTCACCTTGATGAGAAGTAAACCAAGCCTACCTGTGGCATGAGTGGGCCAACCCTTAGGTCAAGGCATTTGCTTTCTTATAACTAGGCCTCAGGGGTTCTTCCCATTCTAACGTGCGCTTTGCCTGTGCCTGCTCCAGCCTCCTGCCAGGCTTGGTCTCCTCAACACCAACTGTGTAAAAATCAGAGCCATCCTTTAGGATTTCAGTCAGGTTATTACAGCTATAATAAACAGATGCTGCAAACAAACATCTGTTACAGTTTTCTCAGATTCCTTTAAAACTGTGGATATTCTCATTTTGCTCTAGGTCAAGACAGAGCACTTTAAAAGAAAGGGCTTCATGACAGTTGATGGCCAGGAATCCCCCACGGTGACAGCTGTGGGAGATGGTACCATGCTGGATGTGGAAGGAAAGCTGTACCTAGGAGGTCTTCCCTCTGAGTACAGAGCCAGGAACATTGGAAACGTAAGCTGTGTTTTCTGTTTGGAGCCCGTCTTACCTTTATTGTGGTTGTGCTTTTGTGGTTTTATTTGTAAAAGAAAAAGCTTATGTTGAATTATCTTGTTTGAAACTGGAGCTTGGCTGCATGATGCACACCTTTTAAACTGCATCCCTAAATTGTGTTGGGGCTTCCCCTTGAAGCTCAGCCAGCCTTTCCTATCTGTTAGTTAATGAACGTTTCCCCTTCCCCAGCCATTTAGCCCTGGTACAATGCAGGAAAGTCCAGATTTGTATTTGCAGATTAGAAAACTCAGCATCTTGATTTCTACACTACTTAATCAAAATGATGGAAAACACCTTTACTGCATTACTAGCCAAGATACTACTAGCTAGGAGCATTCCGTTAGATGTTTATGTAAACTATTGTGGAAATTCAATTTTAAAAACCAAAAGTTAACATTTTAATGTGTTTGTTGAAGCATAGGAACATTTTACCCTTGCCCTTCTTGTTCTACTTAGAGCATCTATTCTCATGTCACTTGGTTTAGATCACCCACAGTGTCCCCGCCTGCATTGGGGAGGTGATACTGAATGGCAAACAGCTGGACAAGAGCAGCCCAGTGTCTGCATTTGCAGTAAGCAGGTGCTATGCAGTGGCCCAGGAAGGAACGTTCTTTGAAGGCAGCGGATACGCAGCTCTCGGTATGTATTATCAATGATCTCAAAAGAAATCTTTGGGTTTATTTAGCCTGCACTCTGAAATGGATCCAGTGATATGTCCTGATAGGACAGGACCCCCTGAACAAGGCTGCAGCAAGACCATTTTAGTTCAGTGTTCGAGTTTATTCTAATTTCTCAACTTCTAATGTAAAAGCCTTCTCCCCCTCATGCTATCCAGATGGCCTGCTGCAGGCTTGTTCCCACCAGGAGAGCGGCAACTTCCGGCAGAGGGCAGACATGTGGTACTGGTTTTGTCTGTACTTTCCCTAAATTTATGTGAGCCATATTCTCTCTGCCCAAGTTAATAAAGGCCTTTGACAAAAATCAACATAAAATATCTAGACCAGCCAGCCAAATGCAAGTCAGATTTGATGAAGAAATTGACTCCATTGAGACTGTTGACAATACTGATCCTAAGTAGAGGAATTTAAATGTCTAAAATGCCTTCAAATGTAAATTTCTCACGGCCTAGAACTAGCCTTTGTAATGTATCTGGCCTTCCCTCTCCATCTGATTTGCTGTTTGCACTCACAACCCTGCTCCTCTTGGCCTCTGTTCTGCTGTCTACCACAGGGAACCACATTTCTCTGGCTTCCAGGGAGGTCCTGGTGGAAGATTAGGGGCGGGTGGGAGGAGGAAAGGAAAAGCTAGCACACCTCTCTCCTTCACTCTGTGCTTCCAAGAAGCTCTGGTAACACCGCCTTCTCCCAATTTTCCTCTAACCCTGGGCTGAACAACCGTCTGCTATGTAGCCCCAGTTTGTTCTCTCAGCTTTTCTATCACTTGAATAAAATATACATTTAATTAAATCCTCAAGTAAAAAAACCCTAGCATGGATATGAATATGCTCAGTAAATGACACCATACCCAGTATGTAGATATTGGGAAAATAAAGTAGACTATTGCTGGATAGATGATGAAGGGATTATATGGATCGAATCCCTTTTGGTTTTTTCCCTATGTGTCTCTAGAAGAGAGGATGTGCCTGCCTGGGCTCCGGTCTGGCTCAGCCCTGGTAGGTCTTGAATAGCATCACTTCATCTTACAGATGAGGAAGCTGAGGATGGTGCTGGATCCAGAGAAAGAGCTAGCACCAGGCCTCCTGAACTAGGAACCAAAATGCACAGCCAACCAACCAGCCAGCCAGCCCACGGCCTCTCCGACTCTGAACCCTCCGGGGCCAGGCTCACCCCTAACTTGGTGTTATCCTTGTATTTTTCAGTCAAGGAAGGCTACAAAGTCCGATCAGATGTAAATATAACACTGGAATTTCGTACCACCTCCGAGAATGGTGTCCTCCTGGGGATCAGCAGCGCCAAAGTAGATGCCATCGGATTAGAGATTGTGAATGGCAAGGTAAGTGCTTGATCTTGATGGGGTTCTCCTTTATCCCAGTGCCAGAGACAGAGCAATTGAGAAACAGTAGAAAATACCTAGATCCAGGGGTGCCTGGGTGGTTCAGTCAGTTAAGTATCTGGCTTTGGCTCAGGTCATGAACTCATGGCTCCTGGCTTCGAGCCCTGCATCGGGCTCTGTGCTGACAGCTCAGAGCCTGGAGCCTGCTTCAGATTCCGTCTCCATCTCTCTCTCTGCCCCTCCCCTGCTTGTGCACTATTTCTCTCTCTCAAATATAAATAAACATTAAAAAATTAAAAAACAAAAAAACAAGAAATACCTAGATCCAAACTTCCAATGATCATTTCAGTGGAAAAGAGAAAAGGTTTAATTAATCTGAAAAAGATTAAAAATGACAAAAATTAAATTAAATTTAAAGCAAAACTGCAATCTTACTACAACAGAAATCTTTTCTCCAGAGGCATCTGAAAATTGCCAACCTGATGCTCTCCCTTCCCTAATATTTGTTAACATTTTATTTGGAAGTAATTACAGATTGATAGCAAATTATAGTAAAACATGTAAGGAGGTTCCCCCGTGTTAGCATCTGCAGAACTTTTTTTTTTTTTTAATTTAAAAAAGTTTTTTTTCGTATTTATTTTTGAGAGAGAGAGGCAGACTGCAAGTGAGGGAAGGGCAGAGAGTGAGAGAGAGACACACAATCTGGAAGCAGGCCCCAAGCTCTGAGCTGTCAGCACAGAATCTGACATGGGGGTTGAACCCATGAACTGTGAGATCATGACCTGAGCCGAAGTCAGTTCCCCAACTGAGTCACCCAGACGCTCTGCATAACTCTTAAAAAAATTTTTTTTTAATGTTTACTTATTTTTGAGAGACATAGAGGGGCAGAGAGAGAGGGAGACACACAATCCGAAGCAGGCTCTAGGCTCTCAGCTGTCAGCAGAGAGCCCGATGCAGGGCTCAAACTCATGAACTGCGAGATTGTGACCTGAACCAAGGTTGAATGCTTACCCAACTGAGCTACCCAGGTGTCCCTGCATAACTCTTACACAACATCAAATCCATGAAATTGACATTGGCATAATCCAGAGTTTTTTTCAGTTGAGTTAGTTATACATGTACATGTGTGTGTGTAGCTCTACACAATTTTGTTTAGCTTTATGTATCCACCCTCATAGTCAAGATACTTACTTGTACCTCAAGGCTCTCTCAACCCACCCCTTCATATCCACGCCAATTCTCTCCGTAGCCCTGGGCAACCACTGATCTGTTCTCCAGCTCTCTGTTATTTCATGAGTATTATATAAATGATATGATACAGTATATGTCCTCTTGAGATTGGCTTTTTACACTCAGCCTCATTTCCTGGCATTGATCTGGGCTGTTGTGTTTATCAATGGTTCATTTTTCTTTTTTTTTATTGCAGAGTATTCCATGTGATGGATATACCACCGTCTAATTTTTTTAATTCAAAATACATATATATTTTTTTCTGTAACTATTCTGCTCTTGCTTTTCAGTCGCCAGTCTTTCCCATGTTCGGAACAAAATGAACTTAACAATTAGGATACCTTAGTCTCTTTTGCTTGAAAACTGCCTCTAGGTGCAAGCAAGATGTGAGGGAAGAGAGTCTTCCTTGTCCTTTCTTTTCTGTAAGTTCTCTCTTGACAATAGCTGAGGTGTGGCTTGGCATTCCTGGTCCTTAGGCATAGCCTCTGTCTTTTGTGCACTAGGCCAGTTGTCCCTGGCAAGTTGTAACGAGTGGTCTGGAGTTGCAGCCATCACCAAGTTGTGGGAACTTATCCTGGAGATTATTAAATAGGCCAACATCCCTTGCAGATCAAGCTTCCCATCCCGGTCAGGGGCACTGCTGTCTCTTCAGCCACCTCCTGCGTCCCCCAGAGGATCATAGGAGAACTGGGGAGTTGTTGCCAGGCCATGGGGATGAAAGGCGTCTCTTAAATCCTCTCTACCTAACTACACTTTTCACCATTTCTCTTGCACTGTGGTCAACTTGTGTTGCTCTGAAACTAAGATGCTTGACTCTTTTTAAGCTACTGCCTCCCGCAAGGAAGGAACAAGTCTCTGTGCTCTAGATTTTTCCCAATTTTATTTGCAATCTCATTTGCCTATTTCTAGTGCTTCTGCTTCTTCCCCACTGGGTTTCCGGCTGCGAGGACATCCTAGAATGGGGGTGAGGAGGATGTAAGAAAATCAGATCCACCTCTTGTCCTTCACCTCTTCTCCCCCCTTATTTCATCTTCAGGTCTAAACAAAGCTGCCTCTACATCATACCGCTTGCCCCTCTACACTGTGGCTTATAGCCAAAGGCTTCCTCATCTGGACATCAAAAGAATTTTGAAAAATTCTGTATCATGTGCGCATTTTTATATGACATCTGAGAAACATTATTAGAAGTGTAACAGTTGCCAAAAATGTAATTTCTGATGTATATTTTACCTCTACTATTGGCTTATTTTTCCTTTAAAACTTTTCTTAGCTGTTGCCCGAGGGTCTATAGTGTACATCTTTAATTTATCACAGTTGACCTCGAAATACACGGAGTCACCTCTACAACAGTATTCTTACAAGTATTCCCTGCTAGCTTTTGCAAGTCTTAGATTTTTTTGTATGTTACAACTTGCTGTGGTAGGGCACCTATAGTCTGTCACAAGAGAGTCGGTAAATGGTTCTTCATCGGTGCTATCCATCTGCTACAAACTGACCCTCTAAACCCATCAGCTCCTGCAGGCCTGAAAAAGGTACTGATTTGAGGGCAATGGCTTGGGCTTCTTCCCATGGAGGTGGTCATTGATCCCTTCTGTAATTTCGAGAGTGATGAAACCTGCATCCTTTATGAGGTTATTTTTCAAAATCATTGTTTTTCATAGCTTGCCCTCCTTTTTAGCAGAATGGGGGGATTTATCTACTCCAAGAGCATTATATAAATGAATGGTGTTCCTTAAACATAGAAAAATTCACCAAGGTATTTGTGTCTTATTTGTTTAGATCTTGTTTCATGTTAACAATGGAGCTGGTCGGATAACAGCCACATATAAACCCAAAGCTACGAGTACTCTGTGCGATGGAAGATGGCACACACTTCAAGCTCAGAAAAGCAAACACCGCTTGGTTCTGATTGTTGATGGGAATGCAGCTCACGCTGAAAGTCCACACACCCAGTCCACCTCAGCAGACACCAACAATCCCATTTATGTGGGCGGCTACCCTGGTACGTATGGGTGTCTGCTTTGCCCATTCACTTTTAAGGAGCTCTGTCAGTTTAGCTGGATACAGAATAGGGATTAAGAAAAATACATGGTTTGGGTGACAAATCCTTTACATTTTTAGAAAGCCTATCTCAAATACCTAGAAGTTCTTAGAAAAGTTAAAATAATCTACACAAGTAAATTCATCATTAGATAAGACTCTGAGAACACTGGATGCAATGTAAAGTAAGCGAGATGACTTTACCGAGGCAAGTCATCTTAGATGACCCCCCAGAGTAGGAAGTCATTTTAGGGCAGGTAACCATTTTAGAGGACAAAGAAACATGATCTTATCCTCTGGCATCGATTCTGGATTTGAATTCTGCATTTCGGATGTTCCCAGTGATTTTTACAAATAACGAAATAAACACCTCTTTGATGACTTTTAAGTCATAACTATACCTTAAAATTACCATATATTAAAAGTTTTCATTGACTTATCACAGAAGCAACATATGTGGGAGAACAGTGTTCTAATTTTGATGAAGAAACTACTTGATAATTACTTTTGCTCCTATTGTGCTAGTCATGTCATTTAACAAAATTAAGCAAGACTTCTCTCTTAACAGCTGACGTAAAGCAAAACTGCCTGAGCAGCCAGACCTCCTTCCGGGGGTGCTTGAGAAAGCTCACTCTGATTAAGGGCCCACAAGTGCAATCCTATGACTTCAGCAGAGCTTTTGATCTACAAGGAGTTTTCCCTCATTCCTGTCCTGGGTCTGAACCCTGAATTTCAGAGCAACTCCCCAGCTGGGAATCATTGTTTATATTTTGAGGATAATTGTTTTTGTGAATTAAAATCTCTCTTCAGTTCTGATTTCATTTTCAACTCAGGTTAAGTGTTTCCAGAGAGAAATTTTGTACTTATATTAAACTAAAACCATGTGTACAACAAATACCTCTATTAAATAGTTTAAAATGTAAATTGAATTAAGTGGCTCGCTTTTTCTTTGTAAACATTGAATATGCTGTTGATTACCTGACAGTTTTTCATGTTTTACATTTTGAATTTTATCAAAATATGGAGTCTGGTCGAAGATAGTGATGTAGGAAGACCCTGAATTCACCTCCTCCACAATCTATACCTATTTATAGAGCAGTTCCTCCTGAAGAACTGAGGGCTGGCTGGCTTCTGTGGCACAGAGCACATAAAGAATGGCAAGAGAGATGGGGACATGGTAACAAAAGGAACCCCCAGCCCTGTGAATTGCAGTGGGGAAGGATAGCATTGAGGGACCATGAGCTGATCCGTCTGCTCTACAGCACAGAAAAAAGCCATTGTTTAAAAGAGCAACTAGTATCTAAGAGATCCTCTCTTGTAAGTCCACCAAACAGGAGAGCTGCTGGAACTCTCTCTGGGTCGGAAGGGCTGGCAAGTATCATGGTTTACACTCCCCCGAACACCTTGATAGCACAGGCAGGAGCAGGGTTTGGTGCCTTAGCTGGCCTGCCACGTTAATACTGGGTTCCCTGGAGCACAAAAAAAAGCCATGGTATAAAAAAGCAAATAGAATACAAAAGAGCCAGCCCTAAAACCACCAGACAGTGGGGGAGATGCTGGAACTCTTTCTAGGTTGGAGGGGCTGGCAAGGGCCATGGTTTACGTTCCCCATCTACCTTAATAGTGTGGATGGGAAGAAGGTCCAGGCACCAGAGCTGGCCTACTACCTGAGTCCTGGGCCACTAGCCCACACCACCCCAGCCATTCCACCAAGGAGGCCCCGAAACAGCACACACTAGAACACCCCTTGTCAATGCTCACTATAGCTCCAGCCATCCCATCAAGGTGACACAGGCACAAAGCACCCCAGAATACTCCATGCCTATACCACTTCGGCTCCAGACTGCTTGCCAGGGCACCCTGGTGAAGAGGATGCTGGGACTTCCTGGCTCATGCTGCTTTGGCTCCAGCCACCCCACCAAGGTGGCCAATATTCAGAGTGACCAGGAACCCGAAGCCCATGCCTGCCGTGGGGTTCCAGCCACATCACCAGGGCAGCCCCGGGGCAGAATGTCCCAGGATTCCCTGACCTGTGCCAGTTCTAATCGCCACACTAGGTCACTCCCTGTGCTTGTACCCACTGTGACTTCACCTGTCCTCAAGGATACCTTCTGGCCAGAGAGCCCTGGAACTGCCTGAGTCAATACCCACCATCAGCTACAGATCTCCTGCCCAGATGCCCCATACATGGAGCACCCCAGGTCCCTCTGGCCTGCCTCAGCTACAGCTGCCCACCAGAGTGCCCACTGCATGGAGAGCCCTGAAACACCCCAGCCCACATCCACTTCAGCTTCAGCTGTCCTTTCAGGGTGCATGGAGTACTCTGGGACAGCCCAGCCCATACCCATGCCAGCTCCAGCCATCACACCAGGCACCCCTAGCACAGAGTGCCACGTGATCCCCAGCCTGCACCAGACACAGCTCCAGCCAGCCAGCCAAAGCCATAAAGACACACACATTCTACACGGGAGCTGACCATACACAAGACCACTCCTTCAAGTTTAGAAGTGCTGCTCCGCCTATTTCAGAGGATCACACACAGAAAGTCAAGTAAAATGAGAAGATAGGGGCATATGCTCCCAATGAAAGAACAAGACACAAACTCAGAGAAAGAACTAAATGAAATGGAGATAAACAATACACACGATAGAGTGTAAAGTAATGTTCGTAAAGATGCTCACCAGACTGGAGAAGAGTGGAAGAACTCAGTGAAAACTTCAACAAAGAGACGGCCAGAATTGAAATTAATAACTGAAATAAAAAATACACTCTAGGGAGTCCATAGATTAGTAGATGCAGAAGATATCAGCAGTGTGGAAAACAGGGTAATGAAAAGCACTCTGGCAGAACGGAAAAAAGAAAACAGTATTTTAAAAAAGGAGGGTAGGTTAAGGGATCTCTTGGACAACATCAAGCAAACGTTTACATTATAGGGGCCCAAGAAGATGACAGAGAGAGAAAGGAGCAGAAAACTTATTTGAATAAATAATAGCTGAAAACTTCCCCAACCTGGGGAAGTAACGGATATCCAGGTTCTGAAAGTACAGAGTTCCAAACAAAATGAACACAAGAAGGTACACAACTAAACACAAAATTAAAATGTCAAAGGTTAAAGATAAACAGACAATTTCAAAGCAGCAAGAGAAAAGCAAACTGTTATATACAAGGGAAACCCTATAGGGCTTCCAGCTGATTTTTCAGTAACCACTTTGTAGGCTAGAAGGGAGTGGGATGACATATTCAAACAGCTGAAAGACAGAAGCCTATAACCAAGAATACTCTACCCAGAAAGATTATCATTTAGAATTCAGAGACAGAGAAATAGTTTCCCAGTCAAAAGTTAAAGGAGTTCATTGACACTGAACTGGTCTTATAAGAACCGTTAAAGGGACTTCTTTAAGTGGAAAACAAAAGGTCACAGTTAGAAGAAAATTATGAATAAAAAGATGTAAAAATATGACAGCATATACATAAAAGGTGGAGGGAGTAAAAAAGTTCATTTAGGATGTGTTCGTTCACACTTAGATAACCATCAACTCAACATACACTGCTGTATTCTCAGGACCCTATACATAAGCCTCATGGCAACCCAAACCCCAAAACATAACACATAAAGAGAAAGCCAAATATGACACTACAGAAAGTCCTCAACTGCAAGAAAAGAGAGCAAGAGTAAAATGGACAGAGAAGAATTACAAAGACCACTGAAAACAATTAACAAAATAGCAGTAAGTACATACCTCACGATAGTTACTTTAAATTAAATGGACTAAATGCTCTAATCAAAAGACATACAGAAGCAGAATGGATAAAAAAACAAGACCCATCTATATGGTGCCTAAAGAGACTCATTTCAAACCTAAAGACAATACAGACGGAAAGTAAAGGGATGGAAAAAGATATACCATGCGAATACGGGGGTTAGGGGGGTAGGGGGGGAAGCAAGACTCACACCAGACAAGATGGACTTTAAGACAAAAACTATGATAACAGTCAGATAAAGGCAATACATTATGATAAAGGAGTCAATCCAACAAGAGGATACGTAAATATCTATGTACCCAACACTGAAAAACCTAAATACATAAATATAAAAGGAGAAATTGACAGTAACACAATAATAGTAGGGGACTTCAATACTCCATTTACATAAAAGGAAAGAATATCCAGGCAGAAAACCAGTAAGAAAATAGTGTCTTTGAATGACATACTAACAAGACAAACCAGGTATGTATAGAACATTCCATTCAAAACCAGAGAATACACATTTTTTTCAAGTGCACACGGAACACTATTAGGATATGTCAGGTTACAAAACAAGTCTCAATAAATTTAAGATTAGAATTGTATTGTGTATCCTTTCCACAATTGTATGAAACAGGAAATCAACCACACACACATAACACACACATGCACACCACAAAACACAAACACATGGAGGCTAAACAACATACTACTACTAAACAGTAAATGGGTTAACAAAGAATTCAAAGAGGAAATTGAAATGAAAATGAAAACCGTTCTAAGAGTGAAATTTATGGTACTACAGACCTACCTCAAGAAACAAGAAAATTCTCAAATAATCTAACCTCACTCCTAAAGGAACTAAGAAAAGAAGAAAGCCCATTTAATCTACAATAATGGAGTCAACAATATACAATGGGGAAAGACAATCTCTTTAACAAATAGTTCTGGGGACCCTGGACAGCAAAAGAATGAAATGGACCACTTTCTTACACCATACACAAAAATAAAGTCAAAATGGATTAAAACCTAAATGTGAGACCTGAAACCATAAAACTCCTTGAAAAGAACATAAGCAACAATTTCTTTGACATCAGCCACGGAAACATTTTTCTAGATATGCCTCCTTAGGTGAGGGCAAAAAAAGCAAAAATAAATTTGGACTACACCACAATAAAAGGCTTCTGCACAGTGGAGGAAACAATCAACAAAACAAAAAGGCAACCTACTGGATGGGAGAAGATATTTGCAAATGATACATTTTACAAGGAGTTAATATACAAAATATATAAAGAACTCATACAACTCAACACCAGAATACCCAAATAAAATGGGCAGGGGACCACACATTTTCCAAAGGAGACTTACAGATGGCCAACAAACACATGCAAAGATGCTCAACATCACTAGCCATCAGGAAAATGCAAATTAAAACCACAATGAGAGATCACCTTATACTTGTCAGGATGGTTAGAATCAAAAGGACAAGAAATAAGTGCTGGCAAGGATGTGGAGAAAAAGGAACCCTTATGCACTACTGATGGGAATGTAAACTGGTGCAGCCAGTGTGAAAAACAGCATGGAGGTTCCTCAAAAAAAGTAAAAATAAGGGCGCCTGGTGGCTCAGTGGGTTAAGCATCCGACTTCAGCTCAGGTCATGATCTCACTGTCCATGAGTTCGAGCCCTACATCGGGCCCTGTGTTGACAGCTCAGAGACTGAGCCTCCTTCGGATTCTGTGTCTCCCTCTCTCTCTGCCCCTCCCCTGCTCACATTCTCTCTCAAAAATAAATAAACATAAAAAAAATGTTTAATTAAAAATAGAACATATGACCCACTAATTCCACTACGGGGTATTTACCCAAAGAAAACAAAAACACTAATTCGAAAAGATATATACACTCCTATGTTTACTACGGTATTATTTACAATAGCCAAGATATGGAAGCAACCCCAGTGTCCATCAATAAATAAATGGATGAAAAAGTGGACAGCATACTATAAAATGAAAAAAAGCAAAAACAGACCCATACCTACAGAGAACAAACTAATGAGGGCCAGAGGGGAGTGAGGCGGGGCAATGGGGAAAATGGGTGAAGGGGGGTGGGAGGTACAGACTTCCATCTATGGAATGATTAAATAATGGGGATAAAAAATAATAGCGTAGGAGAGAAGATGGCGGCGTAGGAGGACGCTGGGCTCACCCCGCGTCCTGCTGATCACTTAGATTCCACCTACACCTGCCTAAATAACCCAGAAAACCACCAGAAGACTAGAGAACGGAGTCTCCAGAGCCAAGCACAGACGAGAGGCCCACGGAAGGGGGTAGGAAGAGTGGCCAGGCGGTGCGTGCTGCACTGACGGGAGGGAGCCGTGGCGGAGGAGCGGCCCGCCGGCCAAGCAGAGCCCCCGAGTCTGGCTTGCAAAAGCAGAGGGGCCGGACGGAGTGTGTTCTGATAGCAAGCAGGACTTAGCATCTGGGAGGTCGTAAGTTAACAGCTCTGCTGGGAGAACAGGAGGGCTGGAGGACAACGGGAGGGAGAGTTGTTGAGCCCCGGACGAAAGAGCGCAGCTTGGCGGAGAACAAAGGCGCTCGCCAGCACCATCTCCCTCGCCCATCCCCCAGCCAAAATCCCAAAGGGAACCGGTTCCTGCCAGGGAACTTGTTTGCACCACACAAACACCCAACGCTGTGCTTCTGCGGATCCGTCCCTCCGGTGGGTCTGACTCCCTCCCGGTGCCGCAGGGCCCCTCCCGAAGCAGATCTCCGAAGGAAAAGTGAGCTGAGCCTGCCCCTCCTGCCCCTGTGCACCTTGCCGATCCTCCCCAGCTAATACGCCAGATCCCCAGCACCACAAGCCTGGCAGTGTGCAAGTAGCCCAGACGGGCCACGCCACCCCACCCTACCCCACCCCACCCCACCCCACCCCACCGTGAATCCCACCCCTAGGAGAGGGGAAGAGAAGGCACACACCAGTCTGATTGTGGCCCCAGCGGTGGGCTGAGGGCAGACATCAGGTCTGACTGCAGCCCCGCCCACAACTCCAGTTATACACCACAGCACAGGGGAAGTGCCCTGCAGGTCCGCACCACTCCAGGGACTATCCAAAATGACCAAACGGAAGAATTCCTCTCAAAAGAACCTCCAGGAAATAACAACAGCTAATGAACTGATCAAAAAGGATTTAAATAATATAACAGAAAGTGAATTTAGAATAATAGTCATAAAATTAATCACTGGGCTTGAAAACAGTATAGAAGACAGCAGAGAATCTATTGCTACAGAGATCAAGGGACTAAGGAACAGTCAGGAGGAGCTGAAAAACGCTTTAAACGACATGCAAAATAAAATGGAAATGACCACGGCTCGGATTGAAGAGGCAGAGGAGAGAACAGGTGAACTAGAAGATAAAATTATGGAAAAAGAGGAAGCTGAGAAAAAGATAAAAAAATCCAGGAGTATGAGGGGAAAATTAGAGAACTAAGTGATACACTAAAAAGAAATAATATACGCATAATTGGTATCCCAGAGGAGGGAGAGGGAAAGGTGCCGAAGGTGTACTTGAAGAAATCATAGCTGAGAACTTCCCTGAACTGGGGAAGGGAAAAGGCATTGAAATCCAAGAGGCACAGAGAACTCCCTTCAGACGTAACTTGAATCGATCTTCTGCACGACATATCATAGTGAAACTGGCAAAATACAAGGATAAAGAGAAAATTCTGAAAGCAGCAAGGGATAAACTTGCCGTAACATATAAAGGGAGATCTATAAGACTCGTGACTGATCTCTCTTTTGAAACTTGGCAGGCCAGAAAGGATTGGCACGAGATCTTCAATGTGTTGAACAGAAAAAATATGCAGCGGAGAATCCTTTATCCAGCAAGTCTGTCATTTAGAATAGAAGAGATAAAGATCTTCCCAAACAAACAAAAACTGAAGGAATTCGTCATCACTAAACCAGCCCTACAAGAGATCCTAAGGGGGATCCTGTGAGACAAAGTACCAGAGACATCGCTACAAGCATGAAACCTATGGACATCACAATGACTCTAAACCCGTATCTTTCTATAATAACACTGAATGTAAATGGATTAAATGCGCCAACCAAAAGACACAGGGTATCAGAATGGATAAAAAAACAAGACCCATCTATTTGCTGTCTACAAGAGACTCATTTTAGACCTGAGGACACCTTTAGATTGAGAGTGAGGGGATGGAGAACTATTTATCATGCTACTGGAAGCCAAAAGAAAGCTGGAGTAGCCATACTTATATCAGACAAACTAGACTTTAAATGAAAGGCTGTAACAAGAGATGAAGAAGGGCATTATATAATAATTACAGGGTCTATCCATCAGGAAGAGCTAACAATTATAAATGTCTATGCGCCGAATACCGGAGCCCCCAAATATATAAAACAATTACTCATAAACATAAGCAACCTTATTGATAAGAATGTGGTCATTGCAGGGGACTTTAACACCCCACTTACAGAAATGGATAGATCATCTAGACACACGGTCAATAAAGAAACAAGGGCCCTGAATGATACATTGGATCAGATGGACTTGACAGATATATTTAGAACTCTGCATCCCAAAGCAACAGAATATACTTTCTTCTCGAGTGCACATGGAACATTCTCCAAGATAGATCATATACTGGGCCACAAAACAGCCCTTCATAAGTATACAAGAATTGAAATTATACCATGCATACTTTCAGACCACAATGCTATGAAGCTTGAAATCAACCACAGGAAAAAGTCTGGAAAACCTCCAAAAGCATGGAGGTTAAAGAACACCCTACTAAAGAATGAGTGGGTCAACCAGGCAATTAGAGAAGAAATTAAAAAATATATGGAAACAAACGAAAATGAAAATACAACAATCCAAACGCTTTGGGATGCAGCGAAGGCAGTCCTGAGAGGAAAATACATTGCAATCCAGGCCTATCTCAAGAAACAAGAAAAATCCCAAATACAAAATCTAACAGCACACCTAAAGGAAATAGAAGCAGAACAGCAAAGGCAGCCTAAACCCAGCAGAAGAAGAGAAATAATAAAGATCAGAGCAGAAATAAACAATACAGAATCTAAAAAAACTGTAGAGCAGATCAATGAAACCAAGAGTTGGTTTTTTGAAAAAATAAACAAAATTGACAAACCTCTAGCCAGGCTTCTCAAAAAGAAAAGGGAGATGACCCAAATAGATAAAATCATGAATGAAAATGGGATTATTACAACCAATCCCTCAGAGATACAAACAATTATCAGGGAATACTATGAAAAATTATATGCCAGCAAATTGGACAACCTGGAAGAAATGGACAAATTCCTAAACACCCACACTCTTCCAAAACTCAATCAGGAGGAAATAGAAAGCTTGAACAGACCCATAACTAGTGAAGAAATTGAATCGGTTATCAAAAATCTCCAACAAATAAGAGTCCAGGACCAGATGGCTTCCCAGGGGAGTTCTACCAGATGTTTAAAGCAGAGATAATATCTATCCTTCTCAAGCTATTCCAAGAAATAGAAAGGGAAGGAAAACTTCCAGACTCATTCTATGAAGCCAGTATTACTTTGATTCCCAAACCAGAGACCCAGTAAAAAAAGAGAACTACAGGCCAATATCCCTGATGAATATGGATGCAAAAATTCTCAATAAGATACTAGCAAATCGAATTCAACAGCATATAAAAAGAATTATTCACCATGCTCAAGTGGGATTCATTCCTGGGATGCAGGGCTGGTTCAACATTCGCAAATCAATCAACGTGATACATCACATTAATAAAAGATAAGAACCATATGATCCTGTCAATCGATGCAGAAAAGGTCTTTGACAAAATTCAGCACCCTTTCTTAATAAATACCCTTGAGAAAGTCGGGATAGAAGAAACATACTTAAACATCATAAAAGCCATTTATGAAAAGCCCACAGCTAACATCATCCTCAATGGGGAAAAACTGAGAGCTTTTTCCCTGAGATCAGGAACACGACAGGGATGCCCACTCTCACCACTGTTGTTTAACATAGTGTTGGAAGTTCTAGCATCAGCAATCAGACAAAAGGAAATCAAAGGCATCAAAATGGCAAAGATGAAGTCAAGCTTTCACTTTTTGCAGATGACATGATACTATACATGGAAAATCTGACAGACTCCACCAAATGTCTGCTAGAACTGATACAGGAATTCAGCAAAGTTGCAGGATACAAAATCAATGTGCAGAAATCCGTTGCATTCTTATACACTAACAATGAAGCAACAGAAAGATAAATAAAGAAACTGATCCCATTCACAATTGCACCAAGAAGCATAAAATACCTAGGAAAAAATCTAACCAAAGATGTAAAAGATCCGTATGCTGAAAACTATAGAAAGCTTATGAAGGTAACTGAAGAAGATATAAAGAAATGGAAAGACATTCCCTGCTCATGGATTGGAAGAATAAATATTGTCAAAATGTCAATATTACCCAAAGCTATCTACACATTCAATGCAATCCCAATCAAAATTGCACCAGCATTCTTCTCGAAACTAGAACAAGCAATCCTAAAATTCATATGGAACCACAAAAGGCCCCGAATAGCCAAAGTAATTTTGAAGAAGAAGACCAAAGCAGGAGCCATCACAATCCCAGACTTTAGCCTCTACTCCAAAGCTGTAATCATCAAGGCAGCATGGTATTGGCACAAAAACAGACACATAGACCAATGGAATAGCATAGAAAACCCAGAACTAGACCCACAAACGTATGGCCAACTAATCGTTGACAAAGCAGGAAAGAACATCCAATGGAAAAAAGACAGTCTCTTTAACAAATGGTGCTGGGAGAACTGGACAGCAACATGCAGAAGATTGAAACTAGACCACTTTCTCACACCATTCACAAAAATAAACTCAAAATGGATAAAGGACCTAAATGTGAGATAGGAAACCATCAAAACTCTAGAGGAGAAAGCAGGAAAAGACCTCTCTGACCTCAGCCGTAGCAATCTCTTACTCAACACATCCCCAAAGGCAAGGGAATTAAAAGCAAAAATGAATTACTGGGACCTTATGAAGGTAAAAAGCTTCTGCACAGCAAAGGAAACAACCAACAAAACTAAAAGGTGACCAACGGAATGGGAAAAGATATTTGCAAAAGACATATCAGACAAAGGGCTAGTATCCAAAATCTATAAAGAGCTCACCAAACTCCACACCCGAAAAACAAATAATCCAGTGAACAAATGGGCAGAAAACATGAACAGACACTTCTCTAAAGAAGACATCTGGATGGCCAAAAGGCACATGAAAAGATGCTCAACGTCACTCCTTATCGGGAAATACAAATCAAAACCACACTCAGATATCACCTCACGCCAGTCAGAGTGGCCAAAATGAAGAAATCAGGAGACTATAGATGCTGGAGAGGATGTGGAGAAACGGGAACCCTCTTGCACTGTTGGTGGGAATGCAAATTGGTGTAGCCACTCTGGAAAACAGTGTGGAGGTTCCTCAGAAAATTAAAAATAGACCTACCCTATGACCCAGCAATAACACTGCTAGGAATTTACCCAAGGGATACAGGAGTACTTATGCATAGGGGCACTTGTACCCCAATGTTTATAGCAGCACTCTCAACAATAGCCAAATTATGGAAAGAGCCTAAATGTCCATCAACGGATGAATGGATAAAGAAATTCTGGTTTATATACACAATGGAGTACTACGTGGCAATGAGAAAGAACGAAATATGGCCCTTTGTAGCAACGTGGATGGAACTGGAAAGTGTGATGCTAAGTGAAATAAGCCATACAGAGAAAGACAGATACCATATGCTTTCACTCTTATGTGGATCTTGAGAAACTTAACAGAAACCCATGGGGGAGGGGAAGAAAAAAAAACAAAAACAAAGAGGTCAGAGTGGGAGAGAGCCAAAGCATAAGAGACTCTTAAAAACTGAGAACAAACTGAGTGTTGATGGGGGGTGGGAGGGAGGGGAGGGTGGGTGATGGGTATTGAGGAGGGCACCTTTTGGGATGAGCACTGGGTGTTGTATGGAAACCAATTTGACAATAATTTTAATATATTGAAAAAAAAATAATAGCGTAGAGAAAATAGTCAGTGGTACTGTAATAGTGCTGTGTGGTGCCAGATGGTAGCTCCACGTGTAGTGAGCACAGCACAACGTACACTATCCAATCACTATGTGGTACACCTGAAACTGATGGAACACTAACATCGACTGTACTTCAATTGGTTTGAAAAACTGCCCTTAAAGACTGAATAGTAAAACAAAGGAATGTTGACTGCATCTATCTTAATTTGAAGAGCTGGGGAAAAAAAAAACATTTTCAACCAATCCAATAAGATCCTGTTTCTTTTCTTTTCTTTTTTTTTTTACGTTTATTTATTTTTGAGGGAGACGGAGACAGCATGAGCGGGGGAGACGCAGAGAGAGGGAGATGGGGAATCCCAAGCAGGCTCTGTGCTGCTAGCACAGAGCCCGACACGGGGCTTAGACTCATGAAACCATGAGATCATCACCAGAGCCGAAACCAAGAGTCAGACGCTTAACTGACTAAACCACCCAGGCGCCCCAGATCCTATTTTTAAAAGAAAAAGAACTCTATTTTCAAAGTGTCTAAAGCTTATACAAATGTCTAAACAGACTAGCATTCTGGCACATCCACTCTAGAAAGTTAATTTTAACCCTAGAAAATAATGATTTTTTGACTCAGTAAAAAAAAATAAATTAAAAAATAAAGTATCCTATAGCCTATAATAGATTAGAACAAAGAATGAATATTTTCATTTCTTTACCAAAATTTTTAAGCTCTGATTTCTACAACAGACCAGGAATGCTATTGGTTACATTTCAGCAGAGGGCACCAGTTGTTTGCTGCAGAAGACTTTAAACAGACCCTAGAGAGTCACAGGGGACAAAGGGGACAAAGGGGACAAAGGGAGCAAAGGAAGGAGATGGAACCTCCTTTAGACAGACTGTTGTTTAATCAGGGCCTGAACTAAAAGAACATTTTTCGGGACCAAAAAAAAAAAAAAAATGTATATATATATATATATACACACATATATACACACACACACACACACACACATATATATAAATAAACGTGTGTGTGTGTGTATAATTCTTTCCCCTTGATCAGCTACATTTTGTTTTTGTTTTTGCTTTTGATTTTTAAAATATTTTTAATGTTTGTTTATTTTTGAGAGAGAGAAAGAGTGCAACCAGGGGAGGGGCAGAGATAGAGACACAGAATCTGTAGCAGGCTCCAGGCCACAAGCTGTCAGCACGGAGCCTGATGTGGGGCTCGAACTCAAGAACTGCGAGATCACGAGTTGAGCCAAAGTCGGACGCTCAACAGACTGAGTCACCCAGGCGCCCCGATCCGCTACTTTTTCTGGAAGAATGTGTATAATTTTAAAAGAAAAAAATTTTAAGCCGCACCTGTATATTCTTTAAATGAACTGAGGAGTTTTAAACCCAAATTTTTGAGGTCTTATTTGATTCCCTACAAACGTGTTTTAGTTCTGTTCTGTGGCCATGGCTGTGGTCAAAATGGCTGCTATCTCAAACACTTCAGGAAAATGATTTCTTTTTTCAAATTCTTACTGGAAAAGAGGTCTCTACCTCACTTAGCAATGACCTACTTTTCCAATACAGAAAGTGACAGATTCAACTTCTATTCCTGTGAGAGGTTGTAATTTGATAAACAAGGAAGGCAACTGTGGTCCTGTCCCTGTCTCTCTTCTGTGCCTCGCTCATGTCTCTGAACACTGGCAGCCAACTGTACCTCCTGGCTGATGTCTCTGAAATCTGTAATTCCTTCCCAATTTAATATCTGTGTGAAGATACTAGAGAAAGGTGACAGCCAACTGTGGCAGAGCTGTTTGTTCTGTAGCAACTGGCAACCGAAGGAATGCGGACAAGTGCAGTCTCAAGGCAGTTCCTTGGAAGCTGGATTAGGAAAGAGGCATTAGCCATCTCAGCACAAAAATGCACAAGGGCCCTTCACCATGCCGAGAGTGGCCCTTCTGTTCTTGTTTCTGTGGAAACCCTCTACAGCGGAGACGAAGGCATGGACATTCTAGAATTTGGTTCACCATGTTGGAGGAGGAAATGGTCCGAACCACTACAGAGAGCACACTACAGACTTGGATAGGGTTTATTCCATTTCCCCCCTCTCCCCTCTCTCCCTCCTTCCCATTCGCCCTCACCATTTATTAATAGAGCTGAAACAGGGTTTGGGCCTTTCATCGCTCGAACTATTCACAAGGCCTCTCCTAAAAGATCCCCTCGGGAAAATCCACTTCTCTCCCCTTAGGGCTTCCACTGAGTGCAGAGTAGTACAACCGGGGTTTAGAGGTCTCCCCTTGATGGTAAAGAACCTGGGCTCCAGATCAGACACCTGGCTGTGCCTCACCGCAGGGCTTTATGTTGGTTCCTTAACCTCTCTCAGCAAGGCAGAATTCAGGTCTTTGGAGTTAGGTTGCCAGATAAAATATAGCAGGACACTCGGTTAAATTCAAATTTCAGATAAACCATGAACCACGTTTAGTAAGAATATGTCCTAATTATTGCATGACATCCTATATTTATTTGGTAAATTTGGCAACCCCACTTTATAAAGTCCCAAAGGCCTACAAAGATTGGTACTCCTTCCCTCACTCACTACCACATGATTAAAAAAAAAAAAAATCTATAGTTTAAAGATATGCAAAAAAGTTCACTGAAGATCATATTTTTCCACAATACTTTTATTGAAATTTCAGATTTTTTTCAAAACCTATTTTTGGGAGCCCAAGCATTTGCTTAGTTTGCCTGTTCAGCCATCACTGCGTTTTTTTCTTAATTGTGGTAAAATATGGCTAATGTAAAATTTATCACTTCAACCACTTTTAAGTGTACAGGTCCGTGGTAGTAAGTACAGTCACACTGTTGTGCAACCGTCCTCACCTTCTGGCTCCAGGACTCGTTTCATCTCACAAAACAAACTCTGTACCCGTTAAACACTGACTCCCCATTCTCCCTCACCCCAGCCCCTGGCAGCGACCATCCTACTCTCTGTAGGAGTCTGACTACTCTAATTACCTCGTATAACTGGAATCATTCAGTCCCTGTCATTCTGTGACTGGCTTATTTCACTTAGCGTGACGTCCTACAGGCCCAGCTATGTTGTGGCACGGGTCAGACTTCTTCCCTTTGTAATGCTGAGGAGTGTTCCACTGTGTGGACAGACCATGTTTTGTTTATCCATTCATCCATCAGTGGGTGCTGGTAATGTTTCCATCTTTTGGCTTTCGTGACAATGAGTATATAAATATTTGTGCAAGTCTCTACTTTCAATTCTGTTGGGTATATTGCCAGAAGTGGAATTACTGGATCATTTAACGTTTATTTTTGAGAGCAAGAGCATGTATGAGAGAGCAGGGGAGGGGCAGAGAGAGAGAGAGGGAGACAGAGGATCTGAAGCAGGCTCTGTGATGACAAGAGAGCCCGATGCATGGCTCGAACTCATGAACTGTTGTGATGATGACCTGAGCTGAAGTTGGACGCTCAGCCGAATAAGCCACCCAGGCGCCCTGGTAAATCTACTTTTAATTTTTTGAGGAACCACCATACTTTTTCCCAAGCATCCAGCACTGTTTTTAAGCCTCAATTTTTTCATCTGTGAAATGTGATTATGGAACCAATATCAAAGAAGTACATATTTAGGAAATACTAAAATTGACTCAAAAGAAAATGCCTGGGTAAGCTAGTAACATTGACTTTGGTGAAATTTAATCCTTGGTCACACATACCCATAAAAAAAGGCCAATAATCAGTTGGTTTAAAGGCAAGTTTTACTAAACATCAGAAACAAACAAACAAACAAAAAAAACTAACCAACTCATTCAATATGCTGGTATAACCTTAGAAGGCCCAATTTATATAATACACTACTGATCTTCCTGTACTGTCTGTCTATATAACCATCTCTAAAATGATGCATTGTAATCAGGGATGATATACACACAGCTGAATACGACAACAATATATCAACACAGGCTTATGAATTAAGTAATAATTTAGTGTCCAAACCAGAAATTGAGAGGAAAACAGATGAAATGCTCTATTAGAATTTCCGAGCCCAGAAGGCATCTGTATTTTCACTTTAGAACACTAGAAATCAAAGGCTAAATTGTGGTACCAGGGGATAGACTGGAGTCCTATGGACAGTCTGGGAAGGTTTAATAGCTGTAAGTAGGCTTGGCGGAATGCACAACAGACGCATTTGTGGGCTGGAGCCCAATTTACAAATTGCTTTCACATGCATGGTGGTGGTTGGGTACAGAGCAGGGAGTATGGGACCTTGATACACGGGTCTAGTAAAGAAAGGAGACTGCTGGGAGCAATGGGAACAGGTGTGAAGAGAGAACAGAGTGGATGGGGCCCGATCATCGTCAGCCCACAAGTCAAGCAGGTAAGGAAGGAGATGCCCTGTAAAGCATCAGGGTTTTCTCTCAGGGGAATGCTGTGACAAGACGGTGTGCTTTTTTTCATTATATATGTATGTATATATGTATTTTTTTAATTTAAAAATACTTTATTGCTAAAAACTCTTAACCATCATCTGAACTTTTTGTTTTCCAAATTTTTATTGGAAAATTCTAGTTAACATACAGTGTAATATTGGCTTCAGGAGCAGAATTTAATGATTCACCACTTACATATAACCCCCAGCGCCCACCACCATTTAGCCCATCCCCCGCCTATATTGGACCCATCCGGTCCACCAACCCTCAGTTCGGAGACCGTGCCTTTGGAATCACAAACTGGCTGGAGATGCAGCCTGCACAGCCGGTTGAGCAAGACTAAGTGGTAGCGGACAACCAGGGCGGTGAAGAAGGACAAAAGAACGGCCCAGGATTGTTAGGGGCTCCATGTTAGCTTTAGCCACTAAGAGATTATGAGGCTCAGCAGGGAGCCTGGAGCACTGCGAGTGCTGGTTCCATGAACAGGAGATAAGTTGAGAGAAATCATAAGCTTACGCTCTGAATGTACCGAGTTTGAGAAAACGGTGAGAACATCTGAAGCAGGATGTCTTAGCTGGCTGGATGAAGAGAAACTGGGACAAGGTGAGGAAAGAGCTGGCCAGTGAGCTGAGGGCTTATGCGCTGCTGCCTCCAAGGTGTGCCCAAGACCATCAGAGTCCCAGCTGAGGAAACATCAAGATTGACCTTAGGACTACAATGAAGGAAAACTAGCTAAGAAATTCGCATTGGGCAATGTTCAGATGTATTTTCTAAAAAGCATTGCTGAGTTTTGAGGGGGTTTCTTCCATAAAATAGCTATTGAGAGAATGGATGGATTCTGTCTCCTGGATTCTGCAACTGGTTTCTCTCACCACATGTTTCGTTTTCTATGGGTAATATATATTTTTTTAAATAGGAGGGAATTAGTGATGCAGAAATAAGGAAGTCTCACTAGATTTCTTATAATGATAGTGCTACTTGGTGGCTCTCCTTTCTTCACCAGTAGCAGAAACTCTTTAATGGCTGATTACATATTTTAAAATCCCACCAAAATCCTTATGCTTGCTCCTCGGCCATAATAAACTCCCTCCAGGTAACACACTGTTACCTGGCTTTTCTCTCTTGCTTGGAACTGTGACTGGAGGCATTTCTGCCCTGCCCCCACCCCAGGACTCTTGCACAACTACAACCTTAATTATTCCTGTATCAGCCTCTGAATCACTTGTTCCTAATGGCAGAATATCTCTAGTGCAGTTCCAAATGTCTAAAAAGCATTAACAGCCTGAGCAGAAAATATCAGGGCTTTTTCTTAGGTTTGACTACACTGAAAAGCAAAGTGAATATGGGCCTATCTCCTAACACCTGTGGTAACCAGTTTTAGTTAGGTATTATGTTAAAGCCTTAAGATTTCTCTATCAAGTTATTATTTTATAATGTTTTCAAATGCCAAAAATGTCACATAAATTTCAAGTCTATGCAGTCACATTTTTTATCTTCCAATGTCTCTGATGTCTTCCTAGACTGCCCACTGCAGCAGTGACTGCTCTGGTTAGGGACCTGTCATTGTTTTTAATGGCTCTTGGTTACAACCCATTTTCCCCTCAGTGTGCTCCTCAGTGATCCTCTAGTTGTTTTAAAGCTTCTGGGCAGGTCTATATTGTGTTTGATATTTCTTGGGAATTTCTCCCAGAGCTAACATAATTAGGACCTGTGGAAGAATATTAGCAAATAATTATTGAATATTTATCATTTTTTCTAAAAGTATCTCAGCAGTGTATTTCTTTGTACAAATATCGAGACTTTACAAATGTAATTCCCCTGTACCATCTAATAAACATAAAACAAATGGCAGATAAGTCTCTTTTGCAAGATATTTCCAAAAGAAGTTCTTGAAGCTTAACACCTTTCATAATACGTAGTGTAATTTTCAGCTTAATATATCCTGAAATGTCAACACTACCAGGATTTTTTCAAATACATAGCCCATGTTCCTTTCAAACTTTTTCAGTGTTGAGCAACAGGACCTATAGTAGCCTTCAGAAGCAAGGCCTTGGATGGGAACATAATGGAAATTTTTTTTGTAACACAATTTAGAAATATTTTCTTCTCACAGTACATGTAGTATGTATTACTTAGCTATAAAGTATTAAAGCACAAACTCCAGTTTGAATACGGAAGAGCTGTGGTCTGCTTACATAATTACAACAATTTCATAGCTATGAAAGGGTAAAGTTTTTGGCAGTTTGTATTAGCCAGAACCATTATAAGCATCAAGCATCTCATGAATAATTTAATTTTTAGCATGTGTTCAAAATCCAAATGAGATGATCTGTTATAAACAAAAAGCCGTAAACGCTTTGGTAAAAATTGAAGAATGCATAACTAACAGAGTTATGTCTCTATTAGGTGGTCAGAAGAGAACAATTAGGGAAAGAACATCAGTTGAGGACGCAGGTGGGAGCTTGTGAGGAACAGACACACCAGAGGTTAGATTTGAGGCTCTGCAACCAGACTAGAAAAGCAAGCAGAATTAGGTGCAGGTAGGAAGTCAGTGAGTCTGGTTAATACTGTATGATTAAAAAAAAATTTTTTTTTCTAATGCTTATTTTTGAGAGAAAGAAAGAGAGAGAGAGCGGGAAGGCAGAGAGAGAGAGAGATGGGAGACACACAATCTGAAGCAGGCTCCAGGCTCTGACCTACCAGCACAGCTCCCAAGGTGGGGCTTGAATTCAAGCACCGTGAGATCATGACCTGAGCTAAAGTCAGACACTTAACCGAATAAAACACCCAGGTGCCCCAATACTGTGTGATTTAAATGTAATTCTGCACCCTTGAAGCTTGATTAAGTTGAACATTGAATTTAAGAAGAAATATAAGTGAAAAGGACCAAAGAAAAAGTAGGAATGATCTGGCAGGATTAATTAAGGCTGACTGGGAAAAAAAATGTTCAATATTGGAAGACTCTATGCAAAGCTTTTGCTATTTCAGGAGAGATCAGAAGTGAACTGAAGAAAGCACTTCTTAGTAGGCAAACCTAAAAAAGAACACTTTTTCCCCTTTCATTAAGTGTTATATTGGAACTGAAATAAATGGCGGGGGGATGGGGAGAGGAATCCTAAACTGATAAAGTGACTGAGTAAGTGAATAATGCTGACCCTTAAAGCGATCTCCAAAGTCAAGTGGAAAGATATGTATATGTGTGTTTTTTTAAATTGATATAACAACAGAAAATGGGATAGAACTTAGGGTCTGAACAAAACCCAGTTAATTTTAACACCAACAATTCTTCAGAAGCTTACAACAGGACCCAGGGTCTACAATACATGACATTTGTAATGTCCAAGATACAATTCAAAGTCTCTCAAAGTACACAACTAGGAAAACAGGATTAATTCTTAAAGGAAAATAACAGTCAACAAATGCCAATCTCTAAGATAGAATTATCAAAGACATTAAAGTAGCTTTGCTTCATAAGGTCAGGGAAAACACATTTGAAATGAATGAAATGATACAAATTCTCAACAGAGAAATGGAAAGCTAAAAAAGAATCAATTGAAAGTGAACTGAAAAATGCAGTATCTGAAATTTAAAAAACAATGACTGGATGGACTCAATATCAGAATAGAGATGACAAAAGAAAGAATCAGTAACTTGAATATACAATAAGATAAATTTTCCAACCTACCAGAGATAAAAGATTGAAAATAAAACAGTGCATAGATAACATCTAAAGATTTAGTATAGTATAATTAGAGTCCCACAGGAAGAAAAGAGATTGGAATAGATAAAATATCTTTAGCAAGAATAGCAAAGTACTCCCTTAATTTAGTGAAAGCCATACATACACTTACAGATTCCAGACACTTAGCAAGTTCCATACAGAACAAGCTCAAAGAAAACAATGTCTCAAAGCATAACAACTAATAGCTGGAAGAGAAAAAAAAAACACACACACATTACACATGGGGAACAATGATTCAAATATCCATGAAGTTCTCAAAAGAAACCATGAAGGCCAGAAAACAGCAGAACCACATTTTTAATGCAGTAAAAAAGCTTACTCAACCGAGAATTCTACATCCAGTGAAAATATCTTTCAAGAATAAAAGTGAAAAAAAGACATTCTCAGATGAAAGAAAACAGAAGTAATCGAGACCAGTCCTGCTCTAACATCAGAACATATTTTTAAAAAACTCTTACAATGTAATAATAATAATATAAACAACTTTATTTGAACAGATATTTCACAAAAGAAAAAATATGAATGGCCAACATGCAGAAGAAAAGATGTTCAACATCATTAATCATTAGGGATATGCAAGTTAAAACCAAAATGAGAGCTGAGTTACAGTCCAAGATGGCAACACAGAAAAAACCTGAACTCATGTCTTCTACAGACACACCAATCTACACCTATTTACGGAGTATTTTCTTCCTGAAGAAGAACTAAAGGCTGACTTAACAACTTCAGTACAACAGAAGATAGAGAAGGGCAAGAGAGACAGAAACAAGGAAACAAAGGGAACCCCTACTGCCAACAAAGATGTTAACTGCAGCGGAGAAGAACAGCACTGATGGACGCTGAGCAGATCTGTCTGCCCTAGGGCACAAAGAAAAAAAGAAGCCACAATTTCAAAGAGCAGCTAGTACAAAAAAGATCCAGCCCTAGAACCCTGCCAAATGTCCGGGAAGCTGCTGGAACTCTAAGTTTCAGGAGCTGGTGAGCGCTATGATTTACATCCCCCCTCTACCTTGAGAGGATGGACTGCAGCAGGGTCTGAAGGCCTTAGCTGGCCTGCCGCCTCAGTGAGCACTAGGTCCCTACCCTGTACCAGCCCCACCCTCCCCTCCAAGGCAGCCCGAGGAGAGTGCACATGGGGAAACCCCTGGGTCCGCACTCACTAAGCTCCAGTGGTCATTCCAGTGTGACACAGGTACAAAGCACTGCAGAACACTTCAGACTCCTACCACACTGGCTTCAGACATCTTGCTAGGGCAGGGCGCCTCTGGCACAGTGCACTCTGGGACCTCACTGCTGATGTGTGCTTTGGCTCCAGTCACCCCACCAAGGTGCCCCTTGCGTGGAATGCCCCGAGAACCTCCAGCCTGTGCCCACCTCAGTTCCAACTGCCGTGCCAGGGAACCCAGGATACCCTCACCTGCACCCACCTCAGCTTCAGCTGTCCTTCCAGGGTACCCGCTACACACAGAGGCCAGGGACAACACCAGCTCACACCCACTCCAGTTACAGCTTTCCAGCCAGGGCAACCCCTGTGCGGAACACCCCAGAATCCCCTGGCCCACACTCAGCCTCAGCTCCCGCCACAACATGCTCTTCATGGAGAGATCCGGGATGTCGCAACTTATATCCACTTTAGTTCTGCTATCCTGCCAAGGTGGCCTCTGCACATAGAGCCCCAGGACCTCCCACTTGCACCCACTTCAGCTGTAGCTGTGCTGCCTGGGTGTCCTCTATGTTTAGAGCCGTAGGACCCCCTCAAGCCTACACCCACTTCAGCGGTAGCTATCCTGCCAAGGTGCCCACCGCATGGAGAGCCCTAGAACTTCCCAGCTGCCAACCTGCCTCAGCTCCCACTGCCCTGCCAGGTCACCTTCAGTGTAGAGAGCCCTACAACATCCCAGCTTACACCAACTTCAGCTTCAACTACCCTGCCAAGATGTCCTCTGTGTCTAGAGCCTCAGGACAGCCCAAATTGTACCCACTTTCAGATTCAGCTGTCCTGCCAGAGCACTTTGTTCACAGAGAGCCCAGGAACCACACCAAGCCCTGATGACTTCAGCTTTAGCCATCCTGCCAGGGTGCCCTCTGCAGCTAGAGCTATATGCAACCTCTTGCCTTGAATTCACTTCAGCCTCAGGTGTCCTGCCAGGGCTCCCTCTTCATGTAAACCCCAAGAGTTCCCCACCTGCATCCACTTCAACAATACCTGTCCTGCCAGGGCACTCTCTGCACCTAGACACCCAGGACCCATTGGCTTGCCCATGGGTACAAGCTACAGCTGTCCTTTTGGGGTGCCCTCCGCAGAGATCCTTAGGACCACTGCAGACTATGCCCACTTCGGCTCCAGCCATACCACAAAGACAGCCCAGCACAAACTGCCACATGACCCCTAGTATACACCAGCCACAGCTCCAGCCAGACAGCCAAAGTCACCAGGCACATACAATCTACATAGGGGACAACCATACACAAGATGATTCTTTCACACTCAGGAGAAGTAGCTCTTATGCCTAATTCATAGAAACAAACACAGAGAGTCAAACAAAATGGGAAGACAGAGGAATACGCTCCCAGTGAAAGAACAAGACAAAACTTTAGTTGCTAAGCATCTGACTTGGGCTCAGGTCATGATCTCACAGTTCATGAGTTCAAGCCCCACACTGGGTGACCTTAAGCCCCACTTCAGGTGAGCTCGAGCTCTGCTTTGGGTGAGCATAAGCCCTGCTTCAGATGAACACCAGCCCTGCTTCAGGTAAAAACACAAGCCCCACTTCAGGTGGGGCTGATTTGTGTCCTCTCTTACTGATTTGTGTCCTCTCTCTCTCCCTTTCAATCTCTAAATAAATAAATAAATAATCTTAAAGATTCTCGCTGGACTGGAGAGAAGAGTGGAACTCAGGACTTCAACAAAGAGATGGAAAATATAAAAAAGAACCAATCAGAATTGAAATTAGTAACTGAAAGAAAAAATACCACGGGGAATCAATAGATTAGCAGGTGAAGAACAGATCTGCAATCAGAAAGACAGGGTAATGGAAAGCTGAATTCATCCCAGCTGAATAAAGAGAAAATCGCATTAAAAAAATAAGGACAGGTTAAGGGAAATCTTGAACAATATCAAGCAAACATTTACATTATAGAGGTCCTAGAATAAGAAGACCAAGAAAGGAGCAAATTTCTTCAAATTTATTTGAAGAAATAATAGCTGAAAACTACCCTAACCTAGCAAAGGAAACAGACATCCAGGGTCAGAAAGCACAAAGAGTTCCAAACAAAATGAACCCAAGGAGGGCCACACCATAACACATAATAAACAAAATGTCAAGGTTAAAGATAAAGAGAATTTTACAAGTAGCAAGAGAGAAGTAATACGCAAAAGAATGAAACTAGACCACTTTCTTACACCATACACAAAAATACACTCAAAATGGATTAAAGACCCAAATGTGAGACTTGAAACCATAAAAGTCCTAGAAGGAAACATAAGCAGTAATTCCTTTGACATCAGCCGTAGAAACAGGCAAGCAAAACACAAGCAAAATTAAACTATTGGGACTATATCAAAATAAAAAGCTTTTGCACAGTGAAGCCATCAACAAAACAAAAAGTCATCCTACTGAATGGGAGAAGATATTTGCCAAATGATATATCCAATAAAGGGGTTAGTATCCAAAATAGATAGAGAACTCACACAAGTCAACACCAAACAAACAAACAAAAAACAAACAAAAAAACCCCCAAAAAAACAACAAATAATCTGATTGAAATGGGCAGAGAACCTGAATAGGCATTTTTCCAAAGAAGGCATACAGATGGCCAACAGACGCACGAAAAGATGCTCAACACTGCTAATCATCAGGGCAAACAAACCAGAACCACAATGAGATATCACTTTACACCTGTTAGAATGGCTACAATAAAAAACGCAGGAAATAACAAGTGTTGGCAAGGATGTGGAGAAAAAGGAACCCTCATGACTATTGGTAGGAATGTAAATTAGCGCAGCCACTGTGGAAAACAGTACGAGTTTCCTCAAAAAATTAAAAATAGAATTATCATATGATCCAGTAATTTCACTGCTGGGTATTTACCCAAAGAAAACAAACAAACACAAAAAAGTAATTCATAAGATATATGCACCCATGTTTATTGCAGCATTATTTACAACAGCCAAGACATGGAAGCAACCTAAGTGTCCACTGATAGAAGAATATATGGTATAAGGGGCGCCTGGGTGGCGCCAACTTCAGCTCAGGTCATGCTTCCAACTTCAGCTCTGGTCATGATCTCACAGTTTGTGGGTTTGAGCCCCACGTCAGGCTCTGGGCTGAGAACTCAAGAGCCTGGAACCTGCTTCGGATTCTGTGTCTCCCTCTCTCTTTCTCCTGTCCCCTTCTCACTCTATCTCAAAATAAATATTAAAAAATTTTTTAAAGAAATGTGTTATACACACACACACTGGAATATTACTCATCCATAAAAAATGATACAATCTTGCCATTTGTGACCACATGGATGGACTTACAGAGTATTATGCTAAGTGAAATAAGTCAGAGGAAAGCAAATACCTTATGTTTTTCATTTAAATGTGAATCTAAGAAACGTTAAAAAAATGAAGAAACAAAAAGCAAAATCAGACCTATGTAGATACAGAGATAGATGCAGAGAACATACTGATGGTTGTCAGAGGAAAGCGGGGAAGGGCAAAATGGGCTAAGGGGAGTGGGAGACACAGGTTTCCGATTAAGGAATGAACAAGTCACAGGAATAAAAGGTATGGAATAGGGAATGCAGGTGATGGTACTGGAATAGTGTTCTATAGTGACAGATGGTAGCTACACTTGTAACAAGCATAATGTAGAAGCTTATCAAATCACTACTGTTATACACCTCAAACTACTGTAATACTGTGTTTGAACCATACTCAAAAAAAAAACAAAAACAAAAACAAAAATAGAACAACACAAACTGTCTTATAAGGGCTGTGAATCTAATGTGTATATCCAGCAAGTACTTCTTAATCATATAATGTGAGATTTAGGAAGAATTTTAGAAGTCATTTAGCTTCACCTCTCCTCCAACATAGGCATTTTCTCCCATAGCTTTCTTGACAAATGTTTGCCAATCAAGACTTAGTTATTTATAATATTGAGGAGCACCTCATGGTGTTGGCAGCTCCATTCCCTTGCTGGATTGCTCTCATCAGTAACTCCTGCTTCTTGCTATGGTTCTTTGCAGCCTCACAGAATATGTCTACCCTTATTCCATATGACAACTCTTCACCCAGTAGGTGACTGCTAATCTGTCCCAACTAAATACCACCAGATCTCATAATGATTTTTCACATCACACTGACTAATGCATAAACACCCAAAAGTTAACTGTAGTCAATTCTGGAAGGTAAGAGTGCAGGTATATTTTAATTTATTTCCTTATATGTAAATTCTAATTTTCGCAATAAATATTTTACTTTAATAATAATAAGAAAAACACAACAAGATCCAACCACATACGTTCTAAAACACTGAAAGTGCCACCAAGAATTTGCAGCTCTTGTACCTTGCCAGTGGAAATGTGAAATGGTATAACTTCTATGGAACTGTTTAGTAATTTCTTTAAAAAATTAAATATAGACCTACGATACATACCAGCTATTCTATTCTTGCTATTTACCAAATAGACAGACCAAGACTTGTTTAGATAAATGTTTTTAGGAGCTTTATTTGCAGTGGCCCCAAACTGGAAACATTCTAGATGTCCATCAGTAGAATAAACTATAGTATATTCATATAATGGACTGCATAGAAATAGCAAGGAATAAACTACTGATATATCAACATGGCTAAATCTCAGAAATATACTGAATGAAAAAAGCCTTACTCAAATTACATACTGTATGATATCATCTACATAAAATGCTAGAAAATGCCTGGGGTTAAGGTGTAGAGAATAGATTGTATGTGGGCATGAAGGAACTTTGGGGGGATAGTACTGACTATCTTGTTTGTAGTGGAAGGCTTCATAGGTGTGTGTATATATACATAAACTAATCACCTTAACCATCTGGTATTTAATTTTACTTACTATATCTCAATAAAGCCGTAAAAAATAACTAAGAAATGAATTTCTTAGTTAATTATTGTGGATCTGGGTGCTGCTGATGTAGAATGAATACGAAAAGCACCCTGAAGCCCAGTGATGCAGCTGACCCTTCAAGTGAGAAGCCCAGGAGCCAGACAGCTGCCCCTATGCCTCTTTCCTTGCTCTTTCTGAAGATTCTCCAACCAGCACAGAGCCACCTTTATACTGGGGGAACAGCAATGACTCCATCTTTTTCCCATGACCATAGGTTTTCTTCTAGAAGTTTCACAGGTTTAAAATCAGTTCTCACAGGTTCTAGGAAGATGGAGGAGTAGGGGGATCCTGAGCTCACCTAGTTCCATGGACACGCCAAGATTAAAAACACAGCAGCACAACTAACTCTCAAAATGACCCGAAACCTGGCAGAACTACTTTCCAGAGTTAATCAGAGAGAAGACCACACTGCAAAAGGTAGGAGGGGCAGAAACACAGTTGGGAATCAAACCCCAGGTAAGACTAACCACAAATGGGAGGGACGTCACAAGTATGGAGAAGCAAGAGGATCAGACCCCATACCAGGTACCCCAGGCACAGGGAACAGATACTGGGAAGATGAGTCCACATAACATTTGAGAGTTTTTACTCTTGAGAGTAAAACTCTTCAGAGTTTTTACAATCATACTTTAAAAACCAGTGGGCTTAGCTCTGGGAGAGCTGGAGGGCTATAAGAAACTGAGTCTCACCCTTAAAGAGACAGCTTAACAGATAACCCCACTGAGATACAGCACAGAAGTAGCAGTCTAAAAAGCGCCAGGGGTATGCAAGGAGGAGAATTATTTACTAATATCAGAATGTGCACTGGAGGTGCAGGGATCTTCAGAAAACCACTCCAAGAACAAAAGTGCCGGTGGGCACCATTTCTCTCCTAGCCTACATAACAGGACACTTATGGGAATTAGCACAAACCCTGTCCACCTATCTTGCTAGTACCTGGGGCCCTGCCCCTTCATGTACCTGCAAATCCATCCCATCCAACTCACCTCAGCTGGCAGCCATTCCTCCAAAGCAACCCCTGCCCTGAGAAGAGGAGAAAATAACCACACACACCAGTGTACCAACAGTCACAGCAGCAGAACTTTATAGCTGGCAACACAGAAAGAGTGCCCTGCCCGTCAGTCCCAAACTGAGAAGTAGGAATCTAGTCCGATGGCCATCCCACCCACCAACGAAAGCTCCCCAGGGGACAACACAGGGAGAGCTCCCTGCAGGTTGATGAACTGCAGCCCCAGCCAAGGGGCTGAGGGAAGGCATCTGGTCTGACCATTGACACTGCCTGACTACAAGCCCAAGGCAGTCCCACATTGACCCATTAACAGCACAAGGACCAAACCCTGCTCAGGCAAAGTGGGCCATTGCAACCAAATGGACTGGAGGCAAATATGGATCAACCAAAACAGTAAGGCACACCAAGCAACATAGGGAACACCCCTAAAGCACATGGTTCAGGTGAACAAGGGGCACTGCCCTGCAGCACACAGGCCTTCTCCTTTACAAGGCCACTACTTTCAAGATCAGGAGACATAACTGACTTCCCTAATACATAGAAACAGAGAGTTAGCAAGTGAGGACATAAGAATATGTCCCAAATAAAAGAACCAGACAAAAGCTCAGCAAAAGAGCTAAAGGCAATAAACCTTATTAAAAAATTCAAAGTAATGGTCATAAAGATATTCACTGACTTGAGTGGAAGAGCTCAGTGAGATCTTTTAAGAGATAGAAAATATACAAAAGAACCAGTCAGAACTTATGAAGAACTCAATAAGCAAAATAAAAAATACACTAGAGGGAATAGCAGATTGAGAAGGCAGAAGAATGGATCCGAGATCTGGAAGACAAAGTGTTGGGAAGCAATTAAGCTGAACAGCAAAAAGAAAAAAAGAGAACAGGTTAAGGGAATTCAGAGACATCATCAAGAGTAATACCATTCACATTATAGGAATCTCAGAAGGAGAAGGGAGAGAGAAGACAGCAGAAAATTTATTTGAGGAAATAATAGCTAAAAAATTCCTAATTTGGGGAAGGAATCAGATATCCAGATTCAGAGTTCACAGAGATCCCTCAACAAAATTAACCCAACGAGGACCACACCAAGACATATAATAATTAAAATGGCAAAAAGTAATGATACAGAGAAAAATTTAAAAGCAGCAAGAGAAAAGAAAATAGTTACATACAAGGGAAACCCCATCAGCCTATCAGCTGATTTTTTAGCAGCAACTTTGCAAGCCAGAAGGGAGGGACATCATATATTCAAAGGATCAAAAGAAAAAGGAAAAAAAAAAAAGGTGCAACCAAGAATACTCTACCCATCAAGTCTGTCATTCAGAATAGAAGTAGAGATAAAGAGTTTCCCAAACAAACAAAAGTTAAAGGAGCTCATCACCACTAAATCAATCTTACAAAAAAAGTTCAAGGGAATTCTTGGAGAGGAAAGAAAAGGCCATTATCAAGAGATAAGAAAATTCTGAAAGGAAAAAATTTCACAGTTGAATGAAAATATATAATCAAACTAGTAATTAATCACTTACAAAACCAGTATAGAGGTTAAAGCACAAAATCAGTAAAATCAATTACATCTACAAAAATCAGTCAAGGGATTCACAAAGTAAAAACATATAAAGTGTATCATATACATAAAATTTAGTGCTTTTAGAATGGGTTCAAGCATAAGCAATGATCGACTTAACATAGACTGCTGCTATACACATGTTATATATAAATCTAGTGGTAACCACAATTCAAAAAACTATATTAGACACACAAAACTAAACAAGAAAAAAATCCAAGCATAACACCAAAGAAAGCCATCAAACCCCAAGGGAAGAGAGCAAGGGAAGAAGAAGGGAACAGAGAACTACAAAAACAATGATAAAACAACTAAAAAATGGCAATAAGTGCATACTTATTAATAATTACTTTAAATGTAAATGGACTAAATGTTCCATCAAGACATACAGTAACTGAATGGATAAAAAAGCAAGACCCGGGGCACCTGGGTGATTCAGCTGGTTGAGCATCTGACTTCAGCTCAGGGCATGATCTCATGGTTCATGAGTTTGAGCCACACGTTGGGCTCTTTGCCCTCAGCGCAGAGCCCATTTGGGATCCTCTGTCTCCCTCTCTCTTTGCCCTTCCCCCCTCTCAAAAATAAACTTTTTTAATTTCAAAAAAAGTAAAACAAAGAAACCAAAAAACACCCATCTACAAGAGGCTCACTTCAGACCTAAAGACACATGTGGACTGAAAGCAAAGTGAGAGAATAACACTTACCATGTAAATGGAAGTGAAAAGAAAGCCAGGGTAGTAATACATATCAGACAAAATAGACTTTCAACAAAGACTGTAACAAGAGAGAATAAGGACACTATATAATCATAAAAGGAACAATACAAGAGGATATAAAAATTGTAAATTTCTATGTATCTAACATGAGAGCACCTAAATATATAAAGCAACTATTAATAGACATAAAGGAAGAAGTTGACAGTAATACAATAATAGTAGGCAATTTAACTGCCCACTTACCTCAATGGATAATCATCTAGACAAAAAGTCAACAAGGAAACAGTGCATTTGAATAACATGAAACCAGATACACCTTCCAGATATAGTCACAATATTCCATCCAAAACCAACATAATATATTCTTTCCTAATACACACGGAACATTTTCCAGAATGGACCATGTATTAAGCCACAGAACAAGACTCAATATATTGAAAAAGACTGAAATCATATTATGCATTTTTTTCCTACCAGAATGGTATGAAACTAGAAATCAGTCACAAGAAAAAAAAAACTGCAAAAACCATAAACACATGGAGGCTAAACAAGATGCTACTGAACAGCAAATGGGTCAAGAAAGAAATCAAAGAGGAAATAAAAAAATTCATGGAGACAAATTAAAATAAAACATAATGGTCCAAAATCTTTGAAATGCAGCAAAATCTCTTTTAAGATGGAATATTATAGCAATATAAGTCTACTTCAAGAAGAAAAATCTCAAATAAAAACCTAACCTTACACCCAAAGGAGCTAGAAGAAGAAAAATAAATGAAGCCCAAAGCCAGTAGAAGGAAGGAAATAATAAATATTAGAACAGAAATCAGCAAGAGAACAAAACCAATTAAAAAGACCACTGAAATGAGGAACTGGTTCTCTGAAAATACCAACAAAATTGATAAACCTTCAGCTAGCTCATCAAAAAAAAAAAAAAAAAAGAAAAGAAAGGACTCAAAATCTGAAATTAAGGAGTAGAAATAACTGACACCACAGAAATAGCAAAGGACAGTCTGTAACAAATGAATAATTCCTAGAAACATGCAATCTTCCAAAACTGAATAAGAAATCGAAAATTTGAAAAGATCAATTACTAGCAATGAAATTGAATCAGTAATCAAAAAACTCCCAACAAACCAAAGTCCAAAACCAGATGTATTCACAGGTAAATTCTACCAAACATTTAAATAAGAGTTAATGCTTATTTTCCTAAACTATTCCACAAAATGGGAGGAAGGAAAGCTTCCAATATCATTCTACAAGGTCAGCATTACCCTGATACCCAAACCATACAAAAATACTACAAAAAGTGAAACTACAGGCCAATATCTCTGATGAATATAGATAGATGCAAAAATCCCCAACAAAATATTAGCAAACCAAATCCAATATTACATTAAAAAAATCATTCACCGGGGTGCCTGGGTGGCTCAGTCGGTTGAGTGTCCGACTTCAGCTCAGGTCATAATCTCACAGTTCTTGAGTTCGAGCCCCATGATTGGCTCTGTGCTGACAGCTCAGAGCCTGGAGCCTGCTTCAGATTCTGTATCTCCCTCTCTCTCTGTCCCTCCCCCACTCATGCTCTCTCTCTCTCTCTCTCTCTGCAAAAATAAATAAACATTTAAAAAATTTGTTTTAAATCATTCACCACAATCAATATTTGCAAATCAATCATATCAACAAGAGAAAGGATAAAAGTCATATGATCATCTCAATAGATGCAGAAAAAACATTTGACAAAATATAACATATCTTTATGATAAAAAGTCTCCAGGGGTGTCTGTGTGGCTCAGTCATTTAAGCATCTGACTCTTGATTTCAGCTCAGGTCATGATCTCACAGTTCATGGGTTTGAGCCCCACATCATGCTCTGGGCTGTCAGCACAGAGCCTGCTTAGAATTCTCTTTCTCCCTTTCTCTCTGCCCCTCCCCCACTTGCACGCACACACTCTTTATCCCTCTCAAAATAAATACATAAACTTCATTTTTTTAAGTTTATTTATTTATTTGAGAGAGAGAGCATGCAGAAAATCAGCAGGGAAGGGGCAGAGAGACAGGAGGACAGAGGATCTGAATGAAGCAGGCTCTGTGCTTATAGCAGAGAGCTTGAGGTGGGGTTTGAACTCATGAACCACGTGAGATCATGACCCAAGCTGAAGTTGGACACATAACCAAATGAGCCATCCAGGCACCCTGACAAAGTGGGTTTAGAAGAAACATTCGTCAACATAATAAAGGCTGTATATAAAAACTCACAGCTAACATCATAAGCAATTGTAAAAAACTGAGAGCTTTTCTCCTAAGATCAGAAACAAGACAAGGGTGTCCACTCTTACCAGTTTCATTCAACATAGTACTGGAACCCTAGCCACAGCAATTAGACAAGAAAAAGTAATGAAAGACATCCAAATTCATAAGGGAGAAATTAAACTGTCACTATTTGCAGCTGTCATCATGCTATATCTAGAAAACCCTAAAGGCTCCAGCAAAAAACTACTAGAATTGATAAATGAATTCAGTAAAATCACAGGATACAAAATCAATATACAGAAATCTGTTGCATTTCTTTACACTAATAAGGAAGTAGCAGAAAAAGAAATTAAGAAAACAATCCCATTTGCAAGAAAACGATACCCAGGAATAAACTTAACCAAGGAGGTGAAAGACCTATACTGTAAAATGTATAAAACACTGATGAAATTGATGACGACACATAAAAAATGGAAATATATTTCATGCTTATGGATTAAAAGGACAAATACTGTTAAAATGCCCATACTACCCAAAGTAATGTGCAGATTTAATGCAATCCCTGGTGTGTATTATAACAATTAATTATAAATAATATATATAATTCATATATTATATATATAATGGAATATTACTCAGCCATAAAAAAAGAATGAGCTCTTGTTATTTGTGAAAACATGGATAGACCTAGAGGGTATTACACCAAGTGAAATAAGTCAGATAAAGGAAGACAAATATCATGTGATTTTACTCGTATGTGCAATTTAAGAAAGAAAGCAAATGAAGAAAAATAGAGACAAACCAAAAACAGACTCTTAAATACAGAGAACATGGTGACTGCCAGAAGAGAGGGGTGGGGAGGGTGGGTGAAATAAAGTCTAGTTCTTATCTTGATGAACACTGATAATGTACAGAATTGTTGAATCATTTTATTGTACATCTGAAACTAATATAAAACTGTATGTTAAGTATACTTCAAAAAAAATAAAAGTGTAATGAAAGGAAAAAAAGCCCAAAAACGTGACATCCCCCACTCCTCTCCCTTTAGTCTATTTAGCTATTAACAACAGGCCCAATCCAAATTCCATGTGGACATTTGAACTTGATACCTCAAAGCATGCAGATAACACTGGGCACAGCAGAATGTGGATATTCTTACAGGGAATGTTTTCACATGCCATGAGTGACCAGGGAACTGGGGGTTCACAGTTCTTCATTAAGTGAAATATTTTGTGATTAGTGCTGACTTGGTAATTGGAAATTGTGTTTATTATCTACAAATTTCCATGTGTTTCAGATTTCTCCAATTAATTTCCTACCTATGAAGCAATGAGAAATGAATTTTTAATTAAGTACACGGCTAAGCCTCAGGGTAGTCATTTTAAACCGATACAAACAGCAGGTAAGAACAGATAAAAGGCTTGTGTGATTTGACTCAAAACACTGGAAGAAAAATTTTAAAATAAATAGAATTCTACTTGGACCTAATAGACCCATGCAGAAACCAGGAGACTATGCCAGGGGATGAATCCTGAGAATTTTGGAAGGAGTGGGGTTGGGATAGAGGTAAATACAAGGCTGGGTAAAAGAATATTTATTGCTATGTGGGCACTTTTCCACAGGGAAATAAAATATGGTTCTTGATTTTAGTTATTTTTTATTCTCTTACAAGTCTGATCTTCAATCATTGGGAACTCATTTCAGTCATTTCAGATCATCAATCACTATCACTCTTAGTATTATATGTTCTTAATCATGTATACTAAAATTCTATTTTTGCTGTAACTTAACACTCTGTAGTCATTCAGGGTGTGTTTTTCACATATAAATTTCAATATATTTCACTTCCAATCACCTAAATGTGGATGCTCCTCAAATTTCCAACACTGACTTTATTTTTCTGTTTACTGTTTTTAAGTTAGATCTGATCTATGCCTAAAGTTTAAAATATAACCTAGATTCAAAGTATTCTGAAAGGTTAAAAAAATCAATATTCATAGTCCTCACTTCTTCAAAATCCGGTTTTGGGGCGCCTGGGTGGCGCAGTCGGTTAAGCGTCTGACTTCAGCCAGGTCATGATCTCGCGGTCCGTGAGTTCGAGCCCCGCGTCGGGCTCTGGGCTGATGGCTCGGAGCCTGGAGCCTGTATCCGATTCTGTGTCTCCCTCTCTCTCTGCCCCTCCCCCGTTCATGCTCTGTCTCTCTCTGTCCCAAAAATAAATAAAAAAACGTTGAAAAAAAAAAATTCAAAATCCGGTTTCTGTTGTCTACTAGACCTTTCTACTTGGATAAGTCACCCAGTGCCTCAAACTCACTTTGTCTAAATGGGCCTATATCCTCCCCGCCTCTAGCTCTCCTAATTGGTTTCACTTCTGGATTTCCCAATTTTTACTGGTGCTACTGTCATTCTCTCAGTAGGTCATAAGGTCTCCGTTATGCCCAGAATTCGTGATCCCCAAAGACTGCTAGGGAGCCGAGTCCGATGCAAAAGCAAAAGAACCTTTATTCGAGCTAGCTCGAGCTCAATCCCCTACCTGCACCGATGCAGCGGTGAGATACCAGGGAGAGAGAGCGAGTTTCAAAAGCACAAAGGTTTTATAGGGGTCTAGGGGCAGTTGGTGAGGTAATGGCTGTGGCCTCAGCTGATTGGCTGGGGAAGGGTCGTGGCCTCGGCCGATTGGCTGGGGAAGGGTCGGAGTCCTGTTACGCAGGTCGCTGGGCGTGTTTTGATCAGGAAGTTTGAACGGGTGAGCGGGAGGTTACTCAAGGGGAGGAGGCGCGGTCTGAGGTTTCTGTGATTTTCCCGGAAAAGGGGTCATGTCGGGGACATAGTCACTCAAGGTGGAGAACACAGAACAAGATGGAGTCAGCCGGCGTAGGCCCGCCCTTTCAGTCTCCTCCCATTGTTAGAAATGTTAAGATAATCTTTTTATTAAAAAATTTTTTTGTTAATATTTGTTCATTTTTGAGAGAGACAGAGTGCGAGCAGGGGAGGGACAGAGAGAGAGGGAGACACAGAATCCGTAACAGGCTCCCTGCTCTAAGCTGTCAGCACAGGGCCCATCGCAGGGCTCAAACCCACAAACCGTGAGATCCTGACCTGAGCCAAAGGTGGACACTTAACCGACTGAGCCACTCAGGTCCCCTGAAATATTAAGATACTCTTGATACTCCTCTCCAACCACTCAGTACTACTGTTCCTTCCTTCAAAATGTTCTTTGCATTTTCATCTTTATTTACATTGCAGTTTATGTCTTTTTTCATTCATTCAATAAATGTCAAGCACCAACTATACAAAAGGCACTGGCACTAGGGCAGTGAAAAAATCAGACCAAATCATGTCCTCCTGACTTCATCTGTCCTATGACCTTGGTATCAATCTCTTTCAGCTCAAGGACTCTGCTCTGTGCAGCCACCTCGCACTGATAAAAATACTCCTTGACCATATCACTTAGCCTCTTCTAGCCTCTCAGGCAGCTCTATGAGGTAAGTTCCACCCTCCTAGAGCTCCAAGCCCTCTACAGCCTATAGAGAACCATCTCAAACTCCTTACCTCCTGAACCCTCTGTCCAGCCCAAATGGGTTCTTTGCTGTCCATGAATATGTCTTGGTTCATTCTCTCTTCATTATTCTTGCCTGTTCTACTTTTCCAGCATTAATTTAGAGCTGCTATCTCCCTGCATATGAAATTCTAAATTCTTCTTCTTCTGTGAATTCCTCCCAGCCCACTTCTAATTTTCTCCTCTACTTCTGAATTATTGCCTCTTATACAACTGGCAATTAATCATGGTTTACTTTAGGGTATCTCTTGCATTGCAAAGAGCTCCCTATCAATTGCATTATTGTTCATCTTAAACTTTGTCATTTCCCCAATCTTAGGCAGTGACTCTTAATTAAAAGCTGTTGATACAATATATGTGATTGCAAAAATCGGAAATGACTCCTTCGAGGAATCATTAGTTCTGGCACGGCGCCTGTTGTGTTTTGTGTTTCTACCATTTCTTTGACCAACCACACAGTTAAAAAATAGAAGAGGAGGTAACACTTCTTAACTCATTCCAAGAGGCCAGCATTACCCTGATATAAAAGCCAAAGATACTACAAGAAAATTACAGAGCAATAACCCTTACCGATATTGATACAATAATCCTCAACAAAATACTAACTTTAAACTGGATTCAACAATATATTAAAGGTTTATACAACCTGATCAAGTAGCCTTTATTCCTGGATTGCAAGGAGGGATCAACATATGAAAGTCAATCAATATATCATACCCCATTAACCGAATGAAGGGAAAAAATAACGCCATCTCAATTGACACAGGAAAGTATCTGACAACATTCAGGTGCTTTCATGGTTAATTTTACATGTCAATTTGACTGGGCTACAGTGTGCCCAGATATTTGGCCAATTATTACTCTGGGTGTTTCTATGAGGGTGTTCTTGGATGAGATTAACCTTTAAATCGGGGAGTTTCTGGATTGGTGAACATGTGGAGAGCTGGGGAGAGTGGCATGCCTGGAGAGGGCACTTGCTCTATCCATCTCTTCCATATGGCTATTCTTAAGTTATATCCCTATATAACAAAACAATCATCTAAACTGTGAACCTCTGATGTCATCTCCACACTTTATCAATTCTTACTTCAGTTCTTTCATGGATGATATAATTTCTCAGTCCAGGCTTAAAGGAGAAAAGTCTTATTACGATAAAGACATGGAAGGGCAGGCTTTAGAAGTATAAGAAAGTTCTGGATATTTAAAGGCTAAAGAGTATCTGGGAAAAGAAAACTATGAGAAAATCATAAGTGAATGCTCAAAAGAAACAGATGCTCAAGGCAAACATATGGCAGAAGTATTATTAGTACAAGGACAAGGGAGAAGATGACCACCAAGGCCATCTCCTCAAGCCTACCCCAATGATCATTCCCATACTGTAGCTACTGTAAGTACCGTATTTTCTCCAACCACAAATTATATATTTAGTAATACTATCCACATAAATTCCTTTGTACTTGTCCACAAGTTCTGATGTCTTTGTTAGGAAAACAGCATCAGCTATTTTTACCCAGACCTTAGCCTAATTCCTATCGGTTCCAGTTTCTCCCACCTGCTGAATGGTTAGCCAACAGTGACCTTTTTTTTACTTTTTCTCTTACCACTATTTAACCTCTTCTATGCCAGTGCAAACAAACTCCCAGCCCTAACTTGCATAAGCCATGTAGATCCCAGACCCCACCCCCTCCTTTTCTCTGGGACATCAGTACTTTCTACCTGGCCATCCTTCACCCTTGCAGCTTTAGACTGAGACATTTATAGAAATTAACTTGCACTTACTTATACAGCTGGTAGGTGCCAGAGTGAAACTTCAATAGAGGTTTTCCTATCTGTATACTTCTCCCTATTCCCTTGCTGTTAATTACCATACTAAGCATGAGATTGTATACTTATATATATACACATATTCATTTAAAAGATTATAAAGTAAGGAAATGTGTATAAAAAAAGGAGAAGTAAGGCTTGTGAAAAATCTACAGGTACTATATATATCATGTAAATGAGAAAAAATGTAACACTTATGCCTGATTGTAAAGGTGTCTCATGGGTTTTATCAGGTGAACATTGGTCAGCATTCTGCAGAAACTTTCAAGTTGCAATTGCTTTTATTTTTTAATTTTTTTTTTTACATTGATTTATTTTTGAGAAACAGAGTGAGACAAAGTGTGAGCAGGGGAGGGGCAGAGAGAGAAGGAGACACAGAATCTGAAGCAGGTTCCAGGCTCTGAGCAAGCGGTCAGCACAGAGCCTGATGCGGGGCTCAAACTCACAAACTGTGAGATCATGACCTGAGCCGAAGTCGGACGCTCAACCGACTGAGCCACCCAGGCGCCCCAAGTTGGAAGTGCTTTTAAATATTATGTGTCAATTAGTCAAGAACGGCACATTTTATACCTGTGTTTTTGTTTTTTGCCTTCCAGGGGTAACTAACAAAAGGAAATGCGCATTACACTGCATGCTAATATAGCATGCCAATAAAACATTAAGAGCTTAGCTCTGGCACAAACAATAAAAAGATTGGGTGCATCTGCAAGTACCTTTAAGAAGAAACCCGGGTACCTGGGTGATTCAGTTGGTTAAGTATCTGACTCTTGATTTTCGGCCTGGTCATGATCTCATGGTTCTGAGTTTGAGCCCCACATCTGGCTCTGCGCTGACAGTGTGGAAGGAGCCTGGGATTCACTCTCTCTGCCCCTTCTCTGTTCTCTCTCTCTCTCTCTAAGTAAATAAAAACTTAAAAAAAAAAAAAAAAGAAACCAAAATTTAAAAGGAAGGAGAACATTTTCATGTTCTATGAGTAACATAACCTGTAAACAAACCATAATGTAGAGAAGTGGGGCCTGGATCAATTACTGAAAAAGAATAATAACAAAATATTTCTTTAAATTTCTAGAGTTCAGAGTTCCAGAATTTTCAAAATGCTCTTATGTATATAATCTCATTTTACCATAATGGTTTCATGCAGCAAGCAGGAAAGTCTAAGTTTTCCCATCCTACAGAGAAGGAAGGTTCAGTGTCAAAATCCTTCATGAAATGTTTCACACCTAGTAACAGGGAGCATAAGTAACCTGAACATTGTTCTAAGACCTTTGGCAACATCAACCTAGCTCCTTAATCACAGCTGACAAAGTTTTCTTTAAGCAACATTAATCAAGATACTCCTGGGGGAGTTTTGTTTAGTCCATAAATGGCTCTCCGGGATCATCAGATGTAGATAATAAACAACAGAAAAAAAAAAAAAGGCAGTCACAAGATTATCATTATACTTTCAAGGTGTTAAAGACTACATTCATTCATTCAATAAATATTTAACGAGCAACTACCCCATGCCAGCCACTGGGTTAGATGTTAGGGACTCCACCTTAAGCAAAACAGGTTATTTGCCCCCACTGTCATGGAGTGTTCTCTCCTGTGTGTGGGGAGTGGGATAAGTGAGACATCAAGTTTTAAAAAGAAATCTCAAAACATCATGATGACAAACTCTGAAGAGCACTAACAAAATAGAGAATGTGTCCCTCCAACATATACCCTTAAAGCTAACGCAAAGTGATGGTATTAAGAGGTGGGGGCCTTTGGGAGGTAATTATGTCATCATGGTGGAGCCCTCATCAATGAGACTAGTGTCCTTATAAAAAAAAAAAAAAAACCCCCCCCCCCCAGGGGGAACCGGGAAGGGGGAGTAGTGAGCAGGTAGGCCCTTGCCTTCTTCAACCATTTGAGGACATAAGGTGAAGTCAGCCACCTAGAACAGGGACATCACTAACCATGATGGCACTTAATCTTGGACTTCCAGCCTCCAGAAATGAGAAGTAACTTTGTTGTTTATAAGCCACCCAGTCTACGGCATTTTTGCCACAGGAGCCAGAGGGACTAAGATGGGTGCTACATACACAAGCCTATGAAAGGAGGACCTGATCTAACTGGTACTCTGGGGGGACAGAGTAGGCTTCCTGTGAGAAAGCGATGCTAAGTGTTGATTTCTGAACGGTGACCAGGAAGTACTATGCCTGGCATGGTGGGGGGGGGGGGGGGGAGGCGGGAGTTGGGGTGGGGGGGTAGACTAAAAGGTTGCTGGGCAGATTGTGCAAAGATTCTAAAATGAGGAGGGCGGGAAAGCACCACACATCCCGAGAAACATGAAAGTTCTTTCTGGCAATTCTGTCTCCAATTCCCACCTCGCTTTTTCCAACTTACTTCCATGGAGTTTCCATGTCCACGGGTCCCAGGTTAACCGGCCTAGGCCACTGCGCGAATCTATAATGATTCGGCCACTGGGCAGCGGGCGGCTGTGCACGCCGGGGCGGCTGCTGTGGATGGCTCACCCACTTGCCCCAGGCACTCGCCGACACACACCATTCCTACCGCAAGCACCGTGGCTCTTGCAGGAAGTGGGCGGCCCACACTCGGCCAGGGAAGCAGCTGCGCTTGGGTGCGGGTTTCATCACGGACGCCCAGCCTCACCCCAAGCTCCTCCCCCGCTCCCGGAGCCCGGCCTGCCCCTCACACCACCAGCCGCGGCCCCGCCGGGATCTCCGCACCGAGGCCCGGGCACTGCCAGGCCCTGAACGGTCCTCGGCGGGAACGGTACCCACGGGCGGGAACCCCCGTGGTACCCTGGGAACCCCCAGGCGGTCTGGCCCCGGGGGCGGCCGGGGTACCACCGTCCCCCGACCCGTCCGCCTGCTCACCGGGTCCCGGGTCTCAGGAGTCACACGATCCGGCCGAGGGCGCGACGGCAGCGACCACGCCACAGCCAGCCCTGCTCCCGTCCCTCGAGTCGCCTTCCTCGGACTCTTGAAGGAATATGCGGCCCCGCGGGGTTCTGCAGATTCGCCGTTCTCTCCGCCCGTTCGCTCTCTTTAAGCACACAGAGAGCGGGAAAACACGGCGCAGAGTCCTTCAGAGCCACTCCGTTTGGGCCACCGTGGTGAGGCGAGGACAAGGACGCGCCCAGGCACTGGAAGCGTCGACTCTCAGGCCCATCCGGCTGTTAATGGCGGGCAGGCTGGCCAACACCGGCCATGAGGAGAAAGGCAGCGCCAGCTGAGGGCTAGGGCGGGACTTGGGCGTGGAGCGCGGCTTGGAAACCATAGCGCCCGGCGGGGGTGGATTCTGCCTGGCCGTCGGCCTGGCAGGTGAGGGAGTGGGAGGGGCCTATATGCACCAGAGGGGCGGGGTCAGAGAGCGGGGGAAACAGTGCCGTCGGGGGCGGGGCCAGCCTGGCCGTGGGCGTGGCAGCTGAGCCGAGTGGGCGGGTCGACCTGCAGCGGTTGGTGGCCGTTGGCGCGGCGGTTGGGAGGGTTGTGAAATTTGGGGCTCACACCTGGGGTCAGGGTTATTCATATCAAGCTTGTGTCCGATTCTGTAGAAAGCAGGGAACCGCAGCCACCCCAAGCTACAATCAAGGTCTGCTTCAACGTGGGTTATTCCGTAAAGAGAGAGGCCAGACCACTGTGAGTCCTGAGAGGTGCGGGGGAGAGAAGCTTCGAACAGTGGTTTTTCACCAAGAGGTGTCGAAAGTGATTGCTGAGGCATCAGCGGGATTGCTGGTGAAGCTTGTTGTCATCCTTTCATAATCTCTCTTTCAGTAGATTGGAGAGCGGAGTAAAAATAATTCTATTTACCCAGATGACCTTAGAGAGATAAAGCGATCAAGAGGGGACAGGAGTGTGTGCAGGCAGCGCTGGAACGGGCCCCGCTTATGTGGCCCCCTGATCTCTTAGTGGGAGTTTCTCAGAGACTCGGGAACTTGGGGAGAGGTTGTGGGCAGCGAAAGGACGCCCAGTCTCCAGATGGGGGCAGATGGGGGCAGCTGAGGGTGGTGGGGAGCCTGGGCTGTGGCCCCTCCGGCGGGAGGCTCCAGCCGTTTAGTGTGGAGTTGGGAGCAGACAAGCTCTCTTTGGGATTCGAGGTGTCCTATACTTTTTTTATTCTCTTGCTTCAGAGGGCACGGCCAGACCCATCAGATGGAAGCTGCGAGGAGACCAATTTAGACGTGATTGGGGAGGTAAGGATTGAGCTGACAGAACACCCCATTCCTGGGATTAGGCTATCACTGGCAGGGAAGGATGAGCCCCACGGTGGAAAGAGCATGGTTTTGGAAATGAGAAGTGTCTCTGCTTCTGGTTTTGAGTTGGTCATTTATTTCTACAAGGCTGCATTTCCTCACTTCTGAAATGTTGATAAGGATATTTTCCCTGCTACCTCATAGCTGTGGCGGAGGTTGACTTTGATGGCCGCTGTGAAAATGCTTTGCACAGTAAGGGTGACAAGAGCTAACAATTACTGACTCCCAGCTGAGAATATGAAGGGGTTTTCCACATGCAGTCTCATTTCATCCTTACATCAACTGTTTCTGGTAGGTATTGTTATTAGCCTCGTTCTACAAATGAAGAGACTATGGCTGCTATCAGAGAAGTTAAGTAATTTGCCCAAGGCTTTTCAGCAGGTTGGAGCAGAATCCAGGCCTCAATGTATTCAGACTGACCCCAGAGTCTATTCTCTCAGCACTGCACTATAAAACCTAAATCCTGTGGGTTTTGTTGTTGTTATCAGTATTTTATAGAACCAACTCCAAATTTAGGCAAGATACTGAGCTATATTTCCTCTAACTCCAACAGTGAGATTTGCTGATTCCAATAATCGACTCTACCTACACAGGCTTTTCGTTATTATAGCTTAATTTCTCAGCCTTAAGTAGCCTTTTTGCCTATAAAAGAGTCCTGTCAACATGTAAATATCCCTTGAGGTGGGGGGAAAAGATTGAGGGGAGGTGCCTAGAAACAAAGAGATGAAAACTCTAGATTAAAAAGGGCATAGAGGAGAGTTGTGGGAAGATGTAATATTAAGCAATTTGTCTCTCAAACTTGTCAAAAATGCTAACCTCTGCTGGGTACCAAATGCTTACTTGGCAATAGAGGAGAAAAGATATGTCAGTTCTTGCTCTAGTCTCGCTCAGCCCCAATGATTGGGTGTGTCTTCTTCAAAAGCTACATTTACTTCATCTCAGGGTTATCTTTGTTAGGTGCCAGTCAAGAAAAGCTACAACGTCCAGTGGGATGTAAACATCACGCTGGATTTTCATACCGCCTCAGAGAATGGCCTCGTTCTGGATATTAGCATTGCCAAAGTGGATGCCATTGTATTAGAGATTGTAATTGGCAAGGTGGGCGCTTAATATTCAGGATTTTTTTCTCCCTACCACCAGTAACAGAGCAGTTAGGAAACATTAGACATGCCTAGTACCAAATCCCAATCATCTACTCTGATGGAGTGGGAAAGGTCTAACCACTAATGTCGAGCTGATAAAACACCTTTTAGTGCCTTTGATAGTACAGAAGCTGTGTCATTCCACTGCTCCTGCCCAGCAGCCCAGACCCTGACCTTGTGGAAGTGGAAGAAGAATCTCAAATTCTGTCCTCAGGCAGAGCAGGCTGTCCAAAGTGAATATTGGTGAACACCCTTCCGGTCAGCAAAGGAGGAGGGCGGGACATGGAAGGACGGACGATAGGTGCATGATTTCATCCGTTTGGGACTCCACGCTCCTGGAGGGAAGGAATAAGTTTGTTAATGGTTTTGTACAGTGCCCTGCGTGACAGTCATTACATCTATGAGGTCTCCACAGACAGTGAAGTGATTTTTCTAAAATAGTAATTACATCTCTCCTTTCGAGTTTCACAGATTAATCCGTAAGACCTGCCCATCATCCTCTTAACAGTATCTGGGGCTTTCATAGTTACAGCTGTTCACAAAGCCTCTTGTGAAAAATACTTTGCAAATGTACTTTCCTTTTGAGCCTTTCCAGAAACACAGGGCAGAATGGCCCGCTTTTACATTTTCCAGCCTAATGGTAGAGGCTCTGAACACAAAACAGATCTAAATTTCTTTTTTCTTTCCCAAAGCTTATAAGCTTTTTCTTAAAAAAAAAAAAAAAAAAAAGAGAGAGAGAGAGAGAGAGAAATAACATCAAGGAAAGTAATCTATATGGCTCTTTGCTCTCTGGAAACAAATAGAACATGAATAGAATACGATACCACCAGACAGATATCACATGCATGAAAGAGATGCATTTTAGTGATTCTCAGCAAGGGGCGGTTTTGTCCCACAGGGGACATTTGTCTGGAAATACTTTGGTTGTCACAACTGAGGGAGAAGGGGCCGTGCTACTGGCGTCGAGTGGGTAAAGACCAGGGAGGCTGCTAACCAGCCTCCCACGCCCAGAAGAGCCCCCCATGACACAGAACTAGCGGGCCTCAAAGGGCAATAGTGGCAGGTAGCGAAACCACGATTTAGTTACACCTTCAAATTTTCTTCGAAGCTAATGCTTTTGTGGACTTATTTCTAGAACTTGTTAATCCCTGACATTTTATCCTTTGGGGCTCCGTTCTATGGGTAAGTCTTGCCAAAATAAGCCTTTTCCCAGTTTCCCAAATAAAGTGTAATTGTAAAGGGTACAATTAAAAAAATTTCAAAGATACAAAGAAGTACCCGATGGGAGTATGCTAGTACTCCTACTTCTGGGAGCTTTTAGAGAAGTAGATTATAATACGAGCCTTACAATTTTCAGGGGAATCTTCTGATAAAGGAAGACCGCTTCGGGGAACAAACACACCCCCAAATGAGAAGGCATCAGTATACCAGAAACCCGCGCAGTCTGAACAGACACGGAGTTCTTACGGATCGTCAGGTCCTCTGAGGTCGCGGCTGGGCTTTAATGCTGGCCTTACCCTCAGTCTCCTGTATTTCATCACTGTATCCCCACCTCCGCGGTCACAGCGGAACCTTCAATAGCCTCATGCCCACCGGCGAGCTTTTTGAGGAGCACCGAAGTGTGAGGAACTCTTTCGCAAATTGTGTTCGTTCTTCCACAGACCAGGCCCAGGTATTGACCTGGGACTTCCGTTCTCCTCCGTGTGTGGATTTTCCTGACTTCAGACAATTGTCCTTGGTAGACCTCAGTGACAGCTGATTCAGGATCGGTGATGAGCTGGTCGTAGCTGACACAGGCCGAAAAGAATTCCTATAGTAAATGTGAGAGTTCACGCAGTTTCTCCAGATGGGGCTTGGAGAGTTTGTTTCATTAGTAGGTTTTTAAGACTGTCTTTGCTCTTCATGAACGCTGGCATGTCATTTCCTCTTCAGACAAAACTTCTGCCTCTGGTGCATGTAGCTCTATCGTGGGGTATTGGGGGAAGCAGGCTAGCTTCAGGTGGAGGCTTCTGGCATGTCATTTCGCACCTCTGTGTCCTGATATGTCTTCTTTTACTGGTTTATTTTGATCAGTTTATCTTGAGCAAGTGTTCCTCACTAAAGGAAGATGGATAGAGCATTTTCCCCCAGAGGAGGCAGCAGCCACGTCTCCTCTGGGGAAGAATCCATGATCGGTCTGGTTTGGAGGGCACCATCAAGCACTCTACCCCAGGGGCCAGCCAGCAAGTGTGGGCATCTGCAGGGGCCCTCTTCTGATCCAGGTGAGCGCTGGAGTTTCCCCGTTCATCTCCAGAGTCACAGAAGGCAGACATCCTTGCGAGGGTTGTCTGAGCAATGTCCCCCTTTGCCAAATGGAAGGCCAGGGGCTCTGTCTAGCAACTTGATGCAAGCCCAAGATGCAAGAGAGCACAAAATGGGAAGACTTTCTAAAAACCCTTTCTTTCCTAATTTTAGGCCTTTTTATAAGACTATGCATGCCGATTTTTGTTGGGAAAACATGTTTAAGAAACTTACCCCTCTTGGGAACTGAAATCTGTGTGGGTGGTTTAAACTGTCTGCTTTCTTGACCCACTGTGCTGGTGGTTGGAAGCAGTTTTCTTTGTTTTTTTTTTTTTAAATATTTTTGAGAGAGAGAGAGAGTGAGCAAGCAGGGGAAGGGGCAGAGACAGGGGGACAGAGGATCTGAAACGGGTTCTGCTCTGATAGCAGTGAGCCCAATGTGGGGCTTGAACTCATGAACCACAAGATCATGACCTGCGCTGAAGTCAGTCACTCAGCTGACTGCGCCACGTGGGTCCACACCGGGAGCAGTTTTCTGTGTGGACGGCGTTGACCACACCGTCTCTCTGGAAGGAGCTCATACTTCCTGTTGCAGAATTGTTCTATAGCAGTAACAAAAGTTCCTCTGTATCTGTCAAAGGCAATGTAAACTTCATCTCTTCTAACACCTATAGCAGTTGCAGGGAAGATCAGATAGGGTTCTTTTTGTCTAGCGCTTCAAGTTTCATTCCCCTCTTAAATTATTTAAGGCTGGCTTTGGTAGTTGCTTCCTAAAGAAGGTCAAATTGTGGTTTCAGATCCATTTAGAATTCATAAAAGGAACATTGGCTGAGCTGACACATTCATCTGGAACTTGAGGAAGGCTAAAGCAAAGCCCTATTTATACCCCCACGTGTCCCAACAGGTTGTGTGTCCAAGCAACCTATAGGCCTCCTAAAGTCATTTCCATTGTCACTGTGATCCAGTGCTAACTGTGATCTGGCACGTGTAATTCTGACGACTGTAGCAGTACATGCTGAAGAAACAGTGTGAAGGTAACACACTTCCCTTTCAAACCGGCTTTGAAATCGTTAGCCTGAGGCATCTTGTACTGTCTGAAATACTGGGAAGGAGCACACAAAGATCCTGCCTCTTTCCAGAAATTGTTCCACTGGAAATTATCATTTTTCACAGGAGATATTCTCGATTGTCCTTCTTGACAGTCTAATGATCTTAATATTTTCCCTACGGTAAGCCTTTTCTGGCGTTTTCTCATTAATGGCAGTGGGCAAAGCACAGCTCTCTCCCAGGGTCCATTTGGCATGGGAATTCAACGTACCGCCGCCATGTTTCTGGGTCCAAGCACAGAGCCCAGGCCTAATGTTTTTTACAGCTTTACTGAGGTATAATTGACATACAATAAACTTCACATATTTAAAGTGTACAGTTTGATGTGTTTTAGCATGCGTATACCTCCCTGCAACCATCACCACATTCAAGATACTGGACATATCACCCCCAAAGGTTTCCTCATGCCCCTTTGCAACCCCTCTCTTCCCACCCTCCTCTTAAACCTTTAACACGCTATTTCAAAGTTGAAGACAAAAAGTGGGAAAGCTACTCTTCCCATTCATCAAGTCTGGTATAATCCCAGCTCCGAGACAAGGTAAGGAAATTATGACATTTACAGAGCCAATGTTACTTTTGGATCCAGATGTGAAGATCCTCAATGAAATACTGGTTAATTAATCAATTATGGAAAAAAACAGGACCCATTACAATTGTATCCCATAGACTTCCCTTTTTATTCTCCAGTGTATTTTTTCACTAAATCTTTGTTCATTTTTCCCCAGTTTTTCTTCCAGTTTCCTCACAGTTTTAGCTTTAGTTGATATTCTCATTTTATCCTGACATTATAAAACAAGATGGCTATTTTCTCATAAGCTCCTGGAGGGGAAATGTGTGCTAGATGAAGAATGGTTGCTAGCTGGTAGCAATCACCCACGTTTCAAAATGAAAGGAGCAGAGCAATGAAAGAAGTTATATTCAATTACAATTTTCTTAGTCCCTTCTATTGCTCGTCAATCCCTCGAGTCCCCGAGAAATACCACTGAAGTTGTCAAGGCATTCATTTCCCAGGTACTTCGATTTGTGTCAAAGCTCCTAAAAACAAAGCCTTCTTTGCCAGGAGGATAGGGCCCAACAAATAGGTCTTCTATGATAAAAGATTAGATAGACTGAATATATCCAGTCCATCTATGCAGCTGTCTCTTAACATTCCTGCTATTTAGGAATGAGACATGATTAAATACTGAACATTTCTCAAATGTTTATCAATTAAGTGCTAACTTAGCACTTGAACTGGATGGCAAGATGAAAATGGAGAAAATGCTCTATGAAAATTGCTAGGACCAGGGCATCTGGGTGGCTCAGTCGGTTAAACATCTGGCTCTTGATTTCAGCTTGGGTCATGATCTCATGATTCATGAGATTGAGCCTGCGTCCAGCCCTGCCCTGACAGTACAGAGAACCTGCTTGATATTCTCTCTCTCCTGCCCTTCCCCTGCTCACACACACTCTCAAAATAACTAGATCGCTAGGACCAAAAGGCATATGTGCACCTTAAAACACTATCAAGTAAAGGGCTAAGTTATGGTACAGTGGGGTAGAAAGGAATGGGAAGGCTCTAAAAAGGTTCCTGTAACTAGTATTTGTAGGCTGTATAATAGGAGCACTTCTAACAGCCCAGCGGACAAAGTACTTTCACTGTAGTAAGGGGACTGTCGCGGACAGGGTGGGTGGTATTAGGACATGAGAGATCTAAGTTCCCTAGTTGAAACAGGGACCCTGGTGTAATGAGAAAGAGTACTAGGCAGGTCGGGCCTGATTGTGGAGGATCCAACAAAATTATCTCAGGTCCATTTCCAGTCAGCCCCTCGTATAAGAGGCTATCACTTTTCTGATAATCTATCACTATAGATTTTCTTCTGCTGCTGAATTTCAGGTGAATGGAATCGTGTAGTACATACTCTTCAATGTTTGATTTCTTTCACACAACACGGTTTTGAAATTCATATTTTTCCATGTATTTAAAATTCCTTTTTAGTCAGGGGCACTTGGGTGGCTCGGTTAAGCGTCTGACTTCAGCTCATGTCATGATCTCGTGGTTTGTGAGTTTGAGTTCCATGTCTGGCTCTGTGCTGACAGCGAAGAGCCTGCTTGGGATTCTCTCCCTCCCTCTCTCTCTGCCCTCCCCTGCTCATGCTTACTCACCCTCTCTCTTTCAAAATAAATAAACTTAAAATGTTAAACAGTACCCTTTTTACCCTTTTCCAACTTCTCTCTGGACTGTCAGAAAACACATCATTTACCACCAGAAAGGTAAGAGAAACGTCTTATGGGAGCGCCTAGCATCTCTGGAACTCCTGATTCTTTCCAATCTGCTTGTATGCTTTGCCAGAGATCTTTGGAATTGAGGTAACTCCCTTGCCTTCCCTGGCACAGTTGATCCAACAGAAATTACAGCTGGGCTCAGAACATTCTGGGATGGCCAAAAGAAGACAGCATGCACTCCCTAGTGAAGAACCATGGGAATAGATAATCTAGATGTGTCCTTGAAGAGGTTAACGGGGTGCCTAGGAGTGACCGCTTCATTAGCCATGGAACAGGAAAAAAAAAAAACCTCATTGCAACAAGGCAAGAATCTGTACCATGGGAGGGCAAATCCATTAATCTTCCCAACAGATTAACCTGATGCCCCAAGAAAGAGAAAGGGTGGGGAAAGCACATCCGTTTGTTTTTCAGTGTCCATTCTCTGTGCCAGGAGTTACATCCAAGGGAATAAATGAACCATTTGGAATGAAGCCATATTTGTGTATTGTGTGGGAAAGAGACTCAAAAAGAGACAACCCAGTCTGTTCACCTTGAGAGAAGCTGAGAAAGACAAGGAGGGCCTTTGAGCTGCAAGAAATAGATGTAACCCTTCTAGAAGCATATAGTCCCCACATTTGGGGCTTGAATCTAGCAGTGAGCAGCAGAGATAGTGCCAGCCCCACTCGGGCTCCCATCTATACTGGGGGGCTCAGAGCCCTCTGCCCACTCCAGGAGAGTTTCAAAAAAGCAAATGGAGTGCCATGTGCCTACCTAGGGCATAGGCATCTGAGATGCAGGGAGGAGCATGAGGAAGTGCTCCCTGCCCACCTCTCTCCCAGTCACCCCAAAGTCCCCCAATGTGCTCCTGGGTGTGTGACCACAGGGCGCCTGACTTCAACCATGGCCTTGGGAAAAGCTTTAAAGGCCCTTCATCCCCCAGTCCCCGTGTGAGGGAGTGATCTGAAGAACTTCTGTCTGCTGGAGAGTTCAGTTCCAACACAAGAGGACAACGACAGCAACGAAACCTCAAATATACTGCAGCTCAGCTGGCACCAACCTGTACTGGGATAGAACCCGAATCCTCTGCTGCTGTCCAGTGACAGACACCAGGAAAGTGGAATGTTCTCTAGGATAATGACAGGCTATTTTTAGAGGTAAAATGACAAAATCTAAATGTTGACAAGTTCAAGCCAGAAGGACTTGGGCCTACCTGTGTTCATTTAGGACTGGGATGTGGCTATGCTTTCAAACTTGGTCACCCCCATGGTTTACCAAAGGGTTGATGTGGGCTGTGACAAGAAAGGATCCAAGGGACTCAAGAGTTTTGACTTGAGGAACTAAAAACTGTTGCTCTTAACTGAGATCTTAAAAAACTAACATATGGTTAGAATGGATTTTGGTATAGAGATTTAAAAATTCACTTTGAGACATGCTAAGTATGGAATGTTTTAAAGGGGGATATTTTTGCTAAACTGGATAAAAATTTTGCAGCACCAAGATTTGATGGGTTCAACTCTCATGTACTCTTAGTTGATGTAAAAATCCAACATCTCCAGGATAAAGATAATTGGAGCTCTATTAAGATTAATTGGATATACAGTAAATGGATTGGTAAAGAGATGAAGGGAAGATTGCTGATGGAAAAAGCCAAATCCTAATGATCATATATGTATTCCTTGTATGTTTGTATGCTAATTGGGTTGAACATACATCATGGAGGGAAAGACTGTAAAAAAAAAAAAAAAAAAAGGGTTGACGTGACCTTTTCTCTGTCTCTGTGGAAATCTGACCTGCTTCTGGGAACCTGGTAAGAGAATATGTTAGTTGTACTACTGGGGAGCATTGTTTTTAGTAAAAGGTAGATCTTATGACGCAGATCTATGCTTTCAAACCATGAGTTTTGTAACCTTCTCCTCCTGGAACAGAAAACCCTTGCCTCCACATAATGGGCAGTGCAGTGTGTGGATATGTGGTTCTGGATCTATTGGGTACAGAAAGACCAAAGAAAAAATAATTCCTCAGACTCATCCCTCTGTATGAATTACGGAGGAAGAAGACCCAACGTCAGAGAAACACCTGCGACTGCTCCATGGTGACCTCTTTGAAATCTCCGCATAATGATTTTACATGGTGTCCAAAAGATGAGCGAGTTACTGTTATTTGTTGTTGTTATCTGTTGCTTGTCAAGCAAGCTTTTGAAATTTGTAAATTCTTACGTTCCTTTAAATAGAGGTTGCTAATGGCACACAGGTGTCCTGAGATTTGTTTGTTTGTGAACCTTTTGGTTATAACTATGGGCAAAATGTCATGGAGTGATGTTAACTTGCTAAGCTGACATGGAGGGTGTTCAATTTTTATGTTCAGTATATTTTGAGTTTATTATATGCATCACTATATAATACTTCTTGAACTATTGTATTGCTGAATCAAGAGTTGTAGTGTTAGAGATTATATAACTGATAATATAATTGAGAATGGAATAACTGTGGCTTGCTTGTTAGAACTGGCAGGTTACTTTGTAACTATTTCCAAAACATCTGTTATTTAAACTGAAGCAATAAGTCACTCCTTTAAAATAAAAAGCAATGGGGCATCTGGGTGGCTCAGATCTGGGTGGCTTAAGCATCTGACTCTTGATTTCAGCTCAGGTCATGATCTCACAGTTTGTGGGTTCGAGCCCCACGTCGGGCTCTGGGCTGACAGTGCAGAGCCTGCTTGGGATTCTCTCCCTCTCCCTCTCTCTGTCCTTCCTCCACTCATGCGCACTCTTTTTCTCTCTCAAAATAAAAGAATAAACATTAAAAAGTAAATAAATAAAAAAAATAAAAAGTTGTTGCATCATTGAAAGATTTAGGACACTACAAAAAAGCTTCTGCAACCCTGTTTGGCAATGGATTAGTAGAGTGGGGGATTCACTGATTATTAGTGATGGGTATGTTCTTACTGATTTTGGTACTTTTTTTTTTTTTTTTTTTTTTTTAGCATTTATTCATTTTTGAGAGTGAGAGAAACAGAGCATGAGTGGAGGAGGGGCAGAGAGAGGGAGACATAGAATCCAAAGAAGGCTCCAGACTCCAAGCGGTCAGCACAGGGCCTGACGCAGGGCTCGAACTCACGGACTGTGAGATCATGACCTGAGCCAAAGTCGGACGCTTAACCGACTGAGCTACTACCCAGGCGCCCCTGATTTTGGTACTTCTATGTTCAGATCGTTGTTAAGTCATTGGGTTGGAGCCCTGGGGTGGCGTGGAGTGAGATGTAGTGAGTGCGGGCCACTGATGGGGGAGAAGCCCCTGTCATTTAAGGACACAAGTTACGCCCCAGCACCGGCCCGCAGCTGCACAGTGAAGGAACTTACGGTGAGGTTGCTAAGCAAATACTCGGAATGAATTACTGTTACCTATAAGCTCATAAGCAAATTGTTAAAAATACACATGCTTGCTAGTTGACATAGTTCAGATAAAACTTTTCAAAAGCATACTCTCCTCATTCCCTTTGCTTCTCCCCCCCCCCCCCCCGCCAGAGCAAGTGTAATTTACTACAGGGAAGATAAAAAGAAACATCTAAGGGGAACCCCAGCATTGCCCAAAGTCCTGATTCTCTTTAATCTGCTTTTATGTTTTTATGTTAAGAATTTTTTTTTCAAAATTCTACAGAAAATTTCAAGCGTAGAGAATATTACGTTGAATGCTGGTATACCTACTGCCCTTCCATTGGAAGTATTTTACTATATTTGGCCTGAAGCATATCTGTCTTTCTATTGATTCATCAATCTATCTTATTTTTACACATTTCACAATAATAAATTACAGACACCGATACACTTCCCCCGAGATGCCCCAGGATGTATATCATTACCTTAAGTTCAATATTTCTTATTTGCAAATTATTGTCTTTTGAGGTAGCATTTACATATAATGAAATGCAGGAATAGTAAGTAAACATTCACTGAGTTTTGACAAATATTATACATCTTTGTAACCCAAACACTTATCAAAATATAAAACAATACTATCCCATAGAAATGTAATGCAAGTCACATATATAACTTAGAATTTTCTAGTAGTTACATTAAAAAAGTAAACAGAAACTGCTGAAATTTATTTTACTAACACATCATTTTAAACATACAAAATATTAGAATCTAACATGTAATAGTAAAATATTACTAATGAGATGTTTTATATTCTTTCCTACTTACGTCTTCAAAATCTGGTGTGTATTTGGAACACATCTCCATTCAGACTAGTCACATTCCAAGTGTTCAACATGCCCATGTGGCCTGGCCAGTGGTCCTGTATTGGATGGCACATATAGAATGTTTTCATTCCCTGGAAAGGCCCCATGCCCCTTCCACCCAGTCTCCATACCCACCCCCATAGAGGCTCCATCGTTCTAGGTTTTCTCCCCTCTCACTTATTAGTGCTGCCGGTCCTACCATTTCATGTCAATGGAATTGTACAGTATGTATTTTTTGTGTCTGGCTTCTTTCACTCAGCATAATGTTTCTGAGATTCATTTATGTTGTTATCTGTACTCAGCAGCTGGTAGTTGTATAATTGGTCTGAGAGAAACTGCTAGACCCTTTCCAAAATGGCTGCCCTACTTTATATCAGCAAGTGTAAGAGTTCTGATTCTTCCACCCTCAAAGTGATCAATCTGTTTAATTTTAATCATTCTGGTGGGTATGTAGTGGTATCTCCTTGTGGTTTGTTTTGCATTTCCCTAATGACACACGATGTTGAATGTGTTTGTATCTGCTTATTAGCCATTTGTGTTATCTCCTTTCATATAAGTATCTGTTCAAGTCTTATGCCCTTTTCAAAAATGTGCTTGTTTTTCATTAGAGAATTCTTTATATATCCTGAATGTCCGTCTTTTGTCAAACATATACTTTACAAATATCTATTTTCCTAATCTGTGGTTTGCTTGATTTCTTAATGGTCCCTTTGGATAAGCAGCAGTTTTAAATTTTGTTGAAGTCTAATTTAGCAAATTTTGTTTTCTTTTAAAAGTGTTGCTTTCTGTTCCTAAGAAAGCTTTGCCTATTCCCAAGTCACAAAGCTAGTCTCCTGTGTTTTCTTCTGAAGGCATCATTGTTTCAAGCATTATAATTAATACTCTGATCCACTTTGGATGAATTTGTGATATGTATATCTAGTTGCCCTAGCCGCTTCTGCAGAAAGTTTCCTTTCTCCATAGGGTTACTTTGGCACCTGTGCTAAAAATCAAATGATGATGTAAGTGAGCACCTCCTTCTGTGCTGTTTTGTTTCATTGATGTAGGTGTTGACCTTCATACTGTATCATATTATCTTAATAGCTGTAGCTTTATAGTAAGTCTTGAAATCCCTCATTCTAAATGTAACTTGGTTCTCTTTTTGGGGTAAGATTACTTTAGATGTTCTAGATCCTTTGCATTTCCATATAAATTTTATAATTAGTTTGCCAATTTCTACCTAAAAAGCCTACTGGTGTTATGATTGGGATTGCATTAAATCTACAGATCTATTTGTGGGGAACGGACATCTTGCCAATGTTCTTCCATCCATCTCTTCCCACGCAGAAACATGATCTGTCTATACATTTATTTAGCTATTCTTTAATTTCTACCAAAAGTATGTTTTAGTTTTTCCATAAACTTTCTTTATGCTATGGGAAATGGAAGTTAAAACCTTTATTTTCCAATTGTTTGCTAATATAAAAAATACAATTGATTTTGGAGCACCTGGGTGGTTCAGTCGGTTAAGTGTCCAACTCTTGATTTCGGCTCAGATCATGATCTCAGAGTTTGTGAGATCAAGCCCCACCTCGTGCTACACTGACAGCATGGGGCCTGTTTGGGATTCTCTGTCTCCCTCTCTCTCTGCCCCTCCCCTGCTTGCTCACATTCCCATGTGTGCGTGTGCTCGCTCTCTCTCAAATAAATTAAAAACCTTAAAAAAAAATACTATTGATTTTTACGTAATAGCCTTATATGCCATGACCGTGCTTAATTATCTTACTAGTTCTAATAGTTGAAGATATTCAGCCTTTTCCATATAAATACTCATATCATTTCCAAATAGAGACTGCTTTCTTTTTAATCTTTTGCCTTTCTTTCTTGCCTTCAGCACAAGATATACTGTAAAATGTTGAATTTACAAAAAAATATCATGAATTAGTACTGAATTTTGTCAAATGTCTTTTCTGTATCCATTGAAAAAGTTTTTGTTTTTTTTGTTGTTGTTTTTTAAAGACACATTAAAAAGAACATCATAACCATCCATTACTATAGTGCCACATGGGTTTTGCACAAGGCCACCATCCAGCAAGTGAGTGACAGAGTGGGCTCACACATGTGACTGCTGACTTGAAAGCCCTGTTGTTTTTGTTTGTTTGTTTGTTTTTTTGAGAGAGAGAGAGAGAATGCAACCTCGAGAGTAGGAGAGGGGAAGAGGGAGAGAGAGACAGAATCTTAAGCAGGCTCCATACCACCACAGAGCCCATCACGGGGCTCGAACTCATGACCGTGAGATCATGATCTGAGGTGAAATCAAGAGTCGGATGCTTAACCAGCTGAGCTACCCAGTCCCCTCAAAAGCCCCCATTCTTTCACCAGGCACATGGTGCCCTTAGACTGGTGGAACATAAGAATTCTTGGGACAACGTTTTTCTTTTTTTCTCTTTATTTTTATGGATAAATGCAACATACATATTATATTTAACAATGGAAGCCAAGACAAAAGAATTAATATTAACTTTTGCAACGGGAGACAACATAAAACATTGGCATTTCTTGTGACATTAAATCATTTTTTAATCAGATCACAGAGTTTTAGAAAATAGTTGAAAAATGGCTGAAAGATTTGTTTTTAAATTAAGGTTATGTGTGTGTGTGAAACCATTTAAAATGTTTGAAAGAAACATTTTAATCCATGTCACACTATTTTTTATTAAGTGACATATTTATGGAAAATAGCTGAAAATGCCTGTCAGAAACTAGGAACTATTTAATCCCATAATATATATTCTTTTCAGGCATGTTAAACATTTGTGAAAAACAGTTGAAATATGCTTGATAGAAAGAAGGGAATTTCAATCTCATGTTGCTTTTCTGTCAAGTGCAATATGGGGAAAGCAGTTGAAAAATGCCAGAAAGCAGAGATGACTCTTAATTCCTACACTTGAAAACCTGCACTGCAACGTGGTGAAACACACAAGACAATGACTAAGGGACACGAATTTCTCAGAGTATACCACAGGTCACAGTTACAGAGTAGTTTTGGCTTTAAAGCTTTTGCTAAAAATATTTTACATCATTAAATGTGTATTATTAAATGCACATTGAAAGCTAACTGAAGTGACTTAAATAATAATAAGACTCAGGGACAGTTTGTAACAAAAACTGTTAAAGTCCATTAATTTTTTTCCCAAGAAAGGCAAGTGAGGTAGTTTATACTGTATACCCATTGTAATGAAATTAACATTCCAGTTTATTTGAAGATCACTGAATCCAAGAATCATATCCTCCAAGAGCTGCTAAACAAAGGGATCCTCTTCCACAGAATGCAGAAAACAATGAGCCAGCTCTCTAGGTTTATTTTCTGGGTAAGTGTCACTAAAATGTTAACTTCCTCTAATACTTTCCCGGATATTATTTTCCTAAGTGGGAAGCTAGTGAGAACTGAATCTAGAAGCCCGGGATCTGAGTCTTCTCTTGTTTGCAAACATACTACTCAATTTTACTGACTACTATAACTATTTTAAAACAACCCTTGAAAAAGCAAAAATAGTTTCAGTAATTATTTGACAGACATTTTTGAATTGTAATTGTAGAGGTTTGTTTATTCTTTAAGAATAAATTGAGTAAAAAGAACCTCTACTCATACAAAATTAGTCTGTATGTCTACTGGAAGTTCTCCTCAAATCAGTCAGTTATCCTAGGACAAAGAATAAAAGTTGTATCCAAAGATAGTGGTATTGGCATGGCCTTCCATATCACATAGCTATTTGAAAGTTGTCACACATCCTTAAATACATTCAGGTGATTCATTTAAAGCTACTGACTCAGCTGAATCTTTGACATCTGACACCACACAAAGGGGGGTAAGAAACTCAGAAACTTACTGTTTTTCACCTGTCATCTGTTACCTACTTATTTCAAAATGATAAGTGGAGTAAATCTCAAAATGTTTAGAACTTATGGATAGGTTCTAATCTGTTTTCAATTCAAAGATAGGAAAATTCTCAAAAAATTAAATGAATACGATCCGTAAATCTTCTATGTAAACACGGTAGAATTTAATGATTCTGAAATATAGGAAACAATAAGAAAAACCAGTCCCTGTTTTCATATGTACATGGAAGTATAAGATAGCTAATTTGAAGATTATCTTCCATGTGTGTGGGCATAAATTACCGCCATCTTATGTCCTGGAAGTTAGCAACTGCATAAAGTAAAATGTTTACTCCTGTAGTCTGAATTATAAAATGATGAGAGCATTTTTTTGGACTCTTGAAATTCATTATGTAAACTTGCATGCCATTGATTAGCCAACCATGGAAAACTGATGAAATGTAGGAATAAATAAAAAGTGATAAAACGCATTTATCTCAAAATGGGTTTTCAGGCACAGGAAATAAAAATTCTCAAACAAATAAAATGAATGGATATTTGAGTTTTTTATAAAAATATAACAAAATATTAGTGGCCAGAAACACAATTATCTACATGGTGAATACAAACAATGTTTTAAGAGATATCAAGGCATAATGCAGCATATAAAAGATTTCTTCTATACATGGGCTTCAGTTATCATCATATTACGTTTTGAGAATTGGTAAGTAGATGAAATGTCTTCTGTATCTGTGAGCAACTTTATTGTTTGAACTGCAAAAGAGAGTCATCTGGGCATTAAATCTCATTAAAATTGATACAAATTCATCAACATCTCAATCTGTCGATTCTAATCCAAAGCATGCATGTGGGATAAATGAGATTTCTGTCCCCAATTCTACTGACCCTAGAAGAACTGTATCTGCAGTCTCAAGATGAAAGGCGGAGCCGTCTGACCCCTTGGCACATTTCAGATTTGTTCTCCATTAGCTCATGGAGAACTGTATGTTCTCACCAAGTGCCGGTCTGGAAAATGCTTCCACAGGATCTTCACAGTGAGACAGTTTCCAGCTCACCAAAGCTGCATCTGATTTTAAAGCCTGAGGCTAGTCCACAGTGCTTGGCCATGTCTATGGTTGATGAACAGAAACAAAATATGCTTTTACAGCATATAAAATCTGGATATGACACTATTTTTCAGTATTCTTGGATAAAGAACAGTTGGATAAAGGCAGTTCTATATTTTTAAACTGGGGTGGCAGAAGTGACTATCTACAGTTGTGAAATATAAAAAATGATATGTTTGATCAGGAAAGGAAATCTGTGTCTGGCACAGAGAAAGCTATTCGTTGAGCACCAGAATCATGAGGAGAAAATAGTGGTTCTGTGACTATTAACCACGCAGAAGGTTACGAAAGAATAAGGACACCCTCTTTCAGACTAACCTTTGCTATACGGACCAGTGCTCATCAGAAAAGAAGCTTTAAAAATATCAATTTTCAATAGTCCACAATAGAGAAATGGTCATTTGCACCAGAATGCTGATAGTTATAATACAGTACAACATACATAACAATACAGTGTTCCTTCAACAGGAGTTCGCCCTCCTCCAATTTGGGAGCAAGTCAGAGCATAAATATTGTATGCATAACTTTAGGAACCGATTCCCTTTGAAAAGTAGATCTGGATTATTTTACAGAGCAAAAATTATTGATATTTCTGGCATTCTTGTTCAAAAAGGTCCACCTATGTATATAACACAGGTATGAAAACAATTCTCTTCTACCTCTTGTCTTTGGTAGCATTTGCTACATAAAGAAGTGTTTCTTATCTCTAGGTATAGGGCCAAATTCATTTCTGATATGAAACCAAAGTACTAGAAATGATTAGAGTTCCACATACTAGATTGGCCTTTCTTCTGGAAGGATCGCATCATCTTTCCTTCACTCTTATCAAGGAATCATAGGAGAAAGCCCCAGCTCAAACAGCCAACCAGTGCCTCCTCCATGGTTCATGTTGACAACGCTGGGAGACACCACTTGGGCTGAGAAACACCAAGAGAGTTATTGGAGCAAACATGTCAAAAGTAGTCTTGTTTTTTTCCCTACCACATGCAGAATCTTCTTGGCATGTGATACATGATAGCTGCCATCCTGGAGGGTGTTTCAAAAACTTGGTTGGGGTTTAATCACCCACTCTGCTTGAGGATTGACGTGATATACATCCAATATATAAGCATCTGGATCCAAGCAATGCTGCCCTAAAGGAAAGAGAAAATCAGAGGATGTTTTTGATGGTGCACACTTCTATGTGTGCATATGCATGTGTGTGCATATGCCAAAAGTAAGTAGATACATATTAAAATTTCCTTAGCAAAGCTAGTCGGCCTACCTTCTTGCCTTCCTCTATCCCTTCTTTCTTTCTTTCTGACTGTGAAATACTTCACATAAATCCCATGCAAAATTGTGGAAAAATACAGACATACCAACTACAGGCAAACTGTTCCCTAGGCTCACCACATCAAGTAGGAAAATCTGGAAAGAACTTATTTAAGGTATAAACTGATCATTTATAAAATAATACACGTCCTCAAATGGTTTTACAGATAGTAACTTGACCAGGACTAGTAAAGATTAAAATTACGTTCATTTTAGGAACGGTCATTTTGTTTCTTTACTACGGATGCAATGCCCAAGGGCAGGAGATCTAGAAATGATAACAACAACAACAAATCATTCCATGAGGCAAATACATTTGAAAATCTTTATGTACAGTGTTTGAAATGTATACCAAATTCTCAAACAAAACTACCAACATTTGATTGCTTGCTTCATTCACTCATTCATTTATCAAATTGTTCTTGAAAGTTACTATATTCCAGGTATTATTCCAGGGGCTAGGGCTACAGAAATGCATCAGATAATCAAAAACACTTGCCCTCAGGGCACTTACATTCTCAAAGTGGTAAAAGGCAACCAGCAAACTAGCAAGCATAATATAAAGTAAGTCTGGCAGTGATGAGAACACGAGAGAACAAAAAACCGGGAAGGCACACTAGAGAGGGTGAAATCCCGGAAGGTCTCTTTGAGGTGACACAGCGGCCAACACCTCCAAGAGGTGAGGGAGGAAGAAACGAACACTCTAAAGGAGAGCATTCTGGGAAAAGAGTACATGCAAAGGCTCCATGGCAAATGTGCCTGGTGATGAGCTCTGCAAGGTTGGTGTTGAGTGGAAGTCTGGATAGAATATGAGAAGCATCTGCATGCTGGTGTATTTAAAGCGATGTGACGGATTGAGCTCACCAAGGAAGTAATATGTAGGTAAGAAGAGCTCTGAGGCCTGACCCCACAGCTTTCCACGTTGAAGGTTGAGAGGATGAGAAGTAGCGGGCAAAAGAGAGTCAGAAGGAGCCACCAGTGAAGTGGAATGAAACCCAGAAGCTTAGGTCGTCCTTGAAACCAGGTGAAGAAAGTGTGTTTTCAAAGGGAAAGATCAACTCAGCAGGCAGTTATCAAGACAGACGAAAGACTGGATTTCACAACATAAGAGTTCTCCGGTGGCCTCAACAAGAGAGCAATTTGGGTGAAGTGTTGCGGGGTAACGCTTGCCTGGAGTGGTTTCAAGAGAGAACGAGAGGGAGAAATTGGAGGACAGACAACAGCTTTAAGGAGTTTTTGCTGTAAAGTGGAACACTGAAATGGAAGTGGGCTGGAAGGGGGTCAAGAGAGATTTTTGGAAATATCTCTTATCTTCACAAAACTGTTCATGCAGTTGGAAATAATGCAACTGGGAGGGAAAAGTTGATGGTGCAGAACGGGGGACTGGAGCAAGGCTCCAAGTGGCAGGCAGGGACTTGAAGCGAGGTACACACAGAGGTGCTGGCCTTCAGTGGAAGCACCGGTCGTTCATCCAGGCTGTGCAGGGTGCAAGCAGAAGACATGGACGAAGGGGAAGGTAAGGACACAGATGAAAGCAGAGGGTATTTCCCTTTGATTCCTTTTTGCTCCCTCTCAGGGAAACAAGAAGAATGAACCTGGGTTGAGGGTGAAACCAGGAAAGTTCAACAAAAAGGGTGTCACGATTTCAAAGTTCCATGATGTTTCTCTGTTTTGCAGGGATCTCTAGGAAGAGACTTGCCAACTCTGAGGCACATTGAAAAGACCCACAAGTCTACTTCATGTCAACTGGAATATTCACATGTAAAATTTGGGTATATTTTAGGAAATTCATACAACTGTTCTCACATGAGATTAAAAAATCAGAATCTTACTGATTTTGAATTTATAATCTAAGAAACTGGTAAAATGTGCTGTTACAATAATAGCATCATATTTCTTTTAGAGTAATCAGAGAATTTAGGAGTAAAGACCATTAGAGAATGCTTACCTATATTTCCTCCAATTTCATATAACCGTTGGTTCTGAATCTTAATGCATTCTGATGAACCATAACTGAAAAAAAGAAGGCAATGTAATTTTAACCCTGTTCTATGATCTGAGGTAAATCTGTGGATTAAATAACCATGGCAACAAACAATTCCTTCTGCCTTGAGTGAAATATACCCACAAATCATTATTACAATTGAAGTTATGATAAAAACTTATTATTATTATTATTATTTCTTTTTTTTTTTTTTTACTTGTTTGACACAGACAAGCATTCAAGGCACAGAAAGGATGGGACTATCCCAAACTAAGACGGATGCTGCTGTCCCCTGCAGCAACCTGGAGCCCATTCTGTCCCCAACTGACAGCTTCATTTAAGACAGTAAACTGTTAGAGACACGCCAAGGCTGGCTAAGGAGCAGCTGGATGTTTCATATTGCCTTGTCATTGGTCACATTACTCTCGATTCGAAAGAAGTCAGGTTTCACTTCTCTTTTTGCCAGAAACTGAATGGGATTCTCTCCTTTGTCCATGCCATGTTTCTAAACTTGCCTAAAGCTTTTCAGACTGTCTAATGTTGACTTCATTGCATGTTTCTGCTCTATGGTGAAAGCAAGTCAGAGAAAATAATTGCCCAGTTTAATTTCAGCATCCTGGAATACTGCAGTAGAAAAGTCTAGAAAGACCATTGCTGATCTCCACCTACATGAGGAATGACTTTCAGCTTGGTTTCTTCAAAAAGATTGCCTTAGCTCTTTGTGAGGAAGAAAGATGTGTGGCCTATTTTATTGTTTACTTAAACATTTTGAGATAATGGTAGATTTGCATGTAGTTTTAAGAAATTATACAGGTAGATCCTGTCTACCCTTTACCCAGTTTCCCCCAATAATAACATTTTGCAAAACTCTAGTTTGCTACCACAACCAGAATGTCAACATTGATTCAGTTAAGATACAGGATATTTCCATCATCACTAGATCTCCCGTTTACCTTTTACAGTCCCACTCCCTACCCTCTCCATCATTACTATGCTCATCCCTTGTCCCTAGTAATGTCTACTCGATTCTACATTTTCTAGAAGCTTCTAATTTCAAAAATGTTACACAGAGTAAATGGAAACAGAGTACAGAGCTTTTTTTGTATTCATTTTTTTCTTTTTAAATATAATTTATTGTCAAATTGGCTTACATTCTGTATGGGCTTTTTTTTCTAATCAGCATAAATCACTGAAGACTCACCCAAGGTGTTGCATTTTATTGATGAGTAGCATGCCATGGTATGGATGTACCAGTTTGTTTTTTACCTGTTGAAGAACATCTGGTTTTTTTCCACCAGTTTTTTACTATTTTAAATAAAGTTGCTATAAGCATTTGTGTTCAGGTTTTTGTGTGAATATTATCTTCATTTCTTTGAGCTAAATTCTCAGGAGTGTGCAAGCTGGATCACACGGTAGTTGCATATTTAGTTTTATGAAAAACTGTCAAACTGTTTTACAGAGCAACTATAGCCTTTTACATTCTCACCACCAATGTAGGAGTGATCCGGTTTCTCTGTATCTTTGCCAGTATTTGATGTCATCGTTATTTTTTATTTTAGCCATTCTCAGATGGTTTAATGATAGTCATTGTGGCTCTGCATTTCCCTAATGGCTACTGAACATGTTTTCATGTGCATATTTGTATCCATATATCCTCTTTAGTGAAATATCTGTTCACATCTTTTGCTCATTTTTAATTTGGATATTTTTATTGTTGAGTATTGAGTGTTCTCTATATATTCTAGAAACTAGTCATTTGCTGGATATAAGGTCTGTATACATCCTTAGTTTGTCTTTTCAACCATTTCACTGAGTCTTTCAGTATGTAAGTTTTCAGTTTTGAAAGATGTCCAATTTATGGATCATGCTTTTGATATCAACTTTAAGAACTCTTTACTAGCCCTACATCACAGAGGTTTTCTCCTGTTATTTTCTAAAAGTGTTATAGTTTTACATTTTAAATTTAAATATGCACTATGGGTTAATTTCTTTTCTTTCTCTTTCTTTCTTTTTTGTCTACAGATATTCAACTGCTAGAGCACCATTTATCATTTGTTGAAAAGGCTGTCCTTCAGCCATTGAATTGTTTTTGTACTTTTGTCAAAAATCAGTTATTAGAATAGTCACATTCATAGAGACAAAGTAGAAGAGCAGTTACCAGTGCTTGGGAGAGGGAGAAATGAAGAGTTATTGTTTAATGGGGACAGAGTCTGAGTATGGGATGATAAAATCTTTCCGGAGATGGATGGTGGTAATGACCGTGTAACAATGTAAATGTACTTAATACCATTGGAATGTACACTTAAAATTATAAACTTTATGTTATGTGCATTTTTATTTCTTCCTTTAAAATCTGTATGCCTACTTGCCCAGCCACCCTTCCTTCATTCTTCCCTTCTCCCTTCCTTCCTCCTTCCCTCCCTGGCTTTCTCTCCTCCTCTCCCCGCTCTGCCCCCCTCCCCCCCCCTCCCCCCCCCCTTCCCTTCCTTTCTCTTTCCTTATATTGAGTGGCTTCGTCCTCCAATAGTATGTTGAACACAAGTTACAAGTAGTGTTTTTTTTTTTTAAGTAATTTTCTTGATCTTGGAAGGAAAGCATTCAATCTTTCATCATTAAGTATAAGGTTTGTTATAGGTTTTTATAGATGGTAGTTATCAAGTTGAGGAAGTTCTTCCCTTTTCCTAGTTCACTGAGAGTTTTTATCATGAATGGGTATTGGATTTTGTCAAATGTTTTTTTCTGTATCAGTTAATATGATCTATGATTTTTCTCCAATCTGAGGATGGATTACATTACTTTCTGAATATTGACCTAAACTGAAACGAATCCCACTTGATCATGGTGAGTAACTCTTTTCATATATGTTGGATTAGATTTGCTCATGGTTTGCCTAGGACTTTTATCTCTAAGTTCATGAGAGATACTGGTCTGCACTGTTTGTTTGTTTATTGTCTTTGGTGTCAGGTCAACACTAGTTTCATAAAATGAGTTAGGTAGTGTCCCTTCTTCTCTTCTATTTTCTGAAAAAGAATGTGCTAAATTGCTGTGAATTCTTTAAACATCTGCTAGAATTCTCCAGTGAAGCCATCTGGACTTGGAGATTTCTTTTTTGGGGAAACTTTTAAATTAAAAATTCAGGGGTGCTTGGGTGGCTCAGGCAGTTAAGTGTCTGTCTTCAGCTCAGGTCATGATCTCACTGTTGGCAGGTTCAAGCCCCGTGTCAGGCTCTGCGCTGACAGCCTGGAGCCTGCTTCAGATCCTGTCCTCCTCTCTCTCTGCACCTCCCCCCTCACTGTGTCTCTCTCTCTCTCTTGAAAATAAATGTTAAAAAACAAATAAATAAATTAGTTAATTAAAAATTCCATTTCTTTAATGGCCTCAAAACTATTTCATCTTGGTTGTGTTTTGGTAATCTGTAGTCTTAGAGGAACTGGTCCATTTCTTTTAAGTTTTCAATTTTGAGCATACAGTTGTTTATAGTATTTTCATATTATCCTTTTAAGGGAAATATTACATAGTGATATTTTTTGCTTTAAAATTGGTGATTTTTTTGCTTTTCATTTCTAGAAGTTTATCAATTTTATTGTTTCTTTTTTTTTTATTTTTTTTTTAATTTTTTTTTTTTTCAACGTTTTTTATTTATTTTTGAGACAGAGAGAGACAGAGCATGAACGGGGGAGGGGCAGAGAGAGAGGGAGACACAGAATCGGAAACAGGCTCCAGGCTCCGAGCCATCAGCCCAGAGCCCGACGCGGGGCTCGAACTCACGGACCGTGAGATCGTGACCTGGCTGAAGTCGGACGCTTAACCGACTGTGCCACCCAGGCGCCCCTCAATTTTATTGTTTCTTAAAAGAACCAGCTTTTTGTTTCACTGATCTCTATCATTTTCCTGTTTTCAATTTCACTGATTTCTGTTCTTCTATCACTTCCTTCATTTTGTGTTTATTTTGCTCTTATTTTTCTAGTTTCTTGAGGTAGAAACTTACTTGATTATTCTGAGATCTCACCCTCTTTTTTAATGCAAGCATTTACTGCTATACATTTTTCGCTCAGCATGGCTTTAGCTGCACTGTACAAAATTTGGTAAGCTGCAGTTTTATTTTCAATCTATGTACTTTAAAAAAAATCTTCTTTAACACTTCCTCTTTGACCTGTGGAGTTTTTACAAGTGTGTGGTTTAATTTTTAAATATTTAGAGATTTTCACGTTGTCCTAATGTTACTGACATCTAGTTTGATTCCTTTATGGACAGAAAAGATACCTTGTATTATTTAAATTATTTTAAATTTACTGAGGTTTGTGTTATGGCCCATGATATGGTCTATCTTTTATAATTACACCTTGATTTATTTACAGATTTTTTAAATATACTACTTTGTATTTTGTGTGTGTGTGTGTGTGGTTTCTCAGGCATTACAATACACAAATGTAACTTATCATGGTCCACTGGGATTGAGGTTTTACTACTTTTAGTGATGTGTAGAAACCTACTTCTGTCAGTTCTCTTTATCTTCATACTTTAAGAATAAACATTTAATTCTATTTATTCTTAGTTCGTTGAATTAAAAATAACATAAGTTAAAGGAAGAGGACCACTAATGCATATATTATTTCATTTTTAAAACAGAAAGATAATCCTGATATTCTAGCATAACTAAACTTTACCTATTTACTTTGAAATTACTTTACCATTAATATTCTCCTAATTGGTAGAACCCTAACAAATTTTACAAATAAACCTAATTTTAGAACTTTTAGATTTACTTAAAAATTGTGAAAATAGTATAGACAGTTCCATATTCCCCACACCTGGTTGCCCCTATTATTAACATCTAACATTAATACGGTACATTTGTCACAACTAATGAATACAATACATTGTTATTAACCAAAGTTCATATTTCATTCAGATTTTCCTAGTTTTTACCTAGTATCTGCTTTCTGTTCCAGAGACCCACCCAGAGTATTGCAATATATTTAGTAATTATAGTTGGTTGAATAGTGTCCTTTCCAAAATTCATGTCCACCTGGATCTTTAAGAATGTGACTTTATTTGAATATAGGGTATTTGCTGATGTAATCACTTAAGAATCTTGGGATGAAATCATCCTGGATTCAGAAGATGCCCTAAAATCCACTGAGTCTTTATTAAGAAGGGAAGAAGACACAGAGAAACATAGGGAAGAGGATGATATGAAGATGGAGAGATTGAAGTGATACGTCTATAAGCCACGGAATGCCAAGGATGCTGGCAACCACCAGAAGCTAGGAGAGAGGCATGAGAAAGACTCTCCCTCAGAGCCTCCAGAAGGAACCGACCCTGCGGACATATTTGTTCAGACTTCTGGCCTCCTGAACTGAGAGAATACATTTCTGTTGTTTTAAGCCAGAAGGTTGAGGTAATTTGTTATGCAAATACCGGGAAACGAATACCTAGTCATGTCTCGTTAGGCTCCTCTTGATTCTGTTTCTCACCTCTGTCTTGTTTTTGACATCCATGACAGTTTTCAGGAAGACACATCAGGTATTTTGTAGAACATTTCTAAGTTGGGATTTATCTGATGTTTTTCTCATGTTTAGGCTGAAGTTATATGTTCTTGGGAGGAAAGCAACAGATGTAAAGTGCCATTTTCATCATTTCTTATCAAGGGTACATACTATGAGCAAGACTTAGCATTGTTGATGTTAATCTTGGTCACCTGGCTGAGGTCAGATTTCATGACTATGAAGTTGTTCTTTTTCCCTCTTTACATACTGCAATCTTTGGAAGGAAGTCACAATCTTTGGAATGGAAGACAATAAGGGGTGCTGAGCCTCAACCCTTCTTAAATGTAATTACCTTAAATATGTCCTCTACCTACACTGAGCAGCATATCAGATGTAAAAGTTTTTGCTTCAACCATTAAATATGATTTAAGAAACGCATAACGAGTAGGATAATCTCTTACATTTACTACTGTTTACCTATTCTGATGTTCTCTTTTCCTTTCCGATGCTCCAAGCCTTTGTTAACATTTTCTTTCTATTTAGAGAACTTCCTTTATCCATTCTTTATGGGTAAGTCTGAAAAATCTCAGTTTGGCTTCACCCAAGAATGTCATTTCCCCTTCATTCTGGAAGGGTATTTTTTGCAGGACTTAGAATTCAAGGTTGACAGTATTTGCTTTCAGTACTTGGAAAAATGTTATGCCACTTCCATCTGGCCTCCAGGGTTTCAGATAAGAAATCTGCTGTCGTTGGAATTGGTGTTCCCTATAAGAAAGCCATTGCTTCTCTCTGAATACTTTCAAGGTTTTTTTCTTTGTCTTTAATCTTTACAAGTTTAATTACATTGTTGTGCCAAGGATTTCCTTTGGTTTGTCTTATTTGGGTTCACTTAGTTTCTGGAATATGTCGGTTTACACCTTTGCTAATTTGGAATGTTATCAGCCATTGTTTATTCAAATACTTTTTCCGTTCCTCTCTGTTTTCTCTACTTTCGGTGCTGCAATGATGCGAATGTTAGCTTTCTTATTATAGTCCATGGATCCCTGAGACTATATTCACTTTTTTAGGTCTGTCTTCTTTGTTCAGAATAAATAATGCTAGTGATATGTCCTCAAGTTTACTGATTATATCCTCTGTCAATTCCACTCTACTATTGAGCCCAGCGAGCAAGTTTTTATTTTAGTGATTCTGTTTTTCAGTTCTATAATTTTCATTACATTCTCTTTATAACTTCTATTTGTTTGCTGAGGTTTTCTATTTTTTCATTTTATTCATGAGAATCATAGTTGCTTGTTGAAGCCTTTTTTTTTTTTCCTTTGAGATGGCTACTGTAAAATTCTTGTCAGATTAATTCAGACATCTGATTCCATTTAGCACCAGCATTTGTCAATTGTCTTTTCTCATTCCTATTGTGATTTTCCTGGGTTTAGGTATAATGAGTGATTCTGTATCATACTGCAGACACTTTGGATATTATGAGACTCTGGATCTTATTTAATCATCATTTTTGGCAGGCAGTCCTGTTGAGGTATAGCACAAGGTCTGGGTGGGTGTGTATCTTCAGCTTTTGCTGGGCCCCACTGACACCTGCCCAGTGAAAGTGGGACACCAACTGGCACCATTCTGCTGCCTCTGATTGAGGGTGTAAGATCAGCCGCCTGATGGGCTCTGCTGCCACCAGGGAGGGGAAATAGAAGGCTGCCTCAAGCTGCTTTGCTGCTGCTGGGTGAGGGTAAAGCTCAGCTTATCTTTGGGCCATACTGACTCTGAGGGTGGGGTGAAGCTGGGGGATACTGTCTGCCTCGCACAGACTCGTCAGGTCTCCCCGATGCTGGGTGGAGGTGCTGACACTAACGTGGCTGGGAACTGGATCACCAAGGGATTCTGCTGGGTGGGGCATGCAGATCAGTGGCCTGCTTGGTCCCACTGAGACCACAGGCGTGATGGTGTGCTCTTCCAGTTCCTGTTTGGTTGGAGCAGGGTAGGTACTGCCAGAATGGTGCTTTGTGTTTAGACCACTCTCTCCCCAGTCCTTTGGCTGGGAGCAGGCTCTTCTTGGAACTCTTTTATTGTCTGCGTCTGTGCCAGGTTGGAGGTTTCTGCAGTTCCTGCCTGGATATGTGGGAGGCAATAAGGAAACCCAAGAATTCACCACCATGTTGTTTCAGAGGCCCGATGTCCTTAGGTGGTCAGCACTCGTCTTTCTACCTTTTAGTGTCTTCCTACACTTGTCGTTAGGTTATGTCCAAGGGTTTTTAGTCCTAAGAGGGAGGATCTGGGAGAAGGAGACTTCTTTCTTCTTTTTTTTTTACTTAAACAGAACAGCCTCTAGTGAAACAGGCAAAAATGGGCCACTTTACAACTAAACTGAAATTGGCCACAGTTCTAACTGGTGAAGAAAATGGACTGGACAAAATCTGTTGAAGAAGTTCATACAAAGAATTTGCATCTATCTGCAGTCACTGATTCTGACTTACTTTTACCAGAAACATTTTCATTCTACAAAAGGTCTACATGACAGCACAGAGGCAGTTTTGTCATGCATGTGACTAGGAATCTATTGTGTGTTCAAATCCCCTCAGTGGAATTTCAAGTCTCTCTATTACCGCCTAGTGGTAACTACTTATGGTGTCTTCCCAGTGAAGAGAAGTAAGTTTTTGGGGCTCCTGTTGGCCCCTATTATTTTCTTTTTTTATATAGTACATATATAACATGCACACATCCTACATAAAAACACTTGAAGAACTTTCACAAAGTGAACATACCATGTAACCAGCCCCCATAGTCTAAAAAAAGAACTTCTTAGAAGCCACTATCATGGCTTCTTGGTCACTATCCCTTCCACCCTTACAGAAAGCCACTAACCTGGCTTCTAATTCTATAGGTTACTTCTATTGGCTACTCCTGTTTTTTTTTTTTTTTTAACTGAAATATTTCTATCGAGTTAGTCGATTCTTACACGTATGAAATATAATACAGAAAGATTCTTCATACTCTTTGCCCACTTTTCCCCAAATGGTAAAAAAAATACAGTATAATGCTAGTTAGAATCCTGACGTTGATACGATCCACCCATCTTCTTTAGATTTCCCATTTTACATGTACTCATTTGTATGCATGTGTGTATTAAGTTCAGTACAACTTGTACAGGTTCTTATCTACCACCAGAGTCAAGACACTGAGCAGCTCCAATATCTCCAGGTCCTTGTGTCACCCTTTTATGACCATACCCATCTCTCTCCCATAATCTGCCCTCCCCAACTTTTGGCAAGTGCTAATCTACCCTCCATTTCTAAAATTTTGTCATTTCAAAATGTTATATAAATGGAGTGTTACGGTATGTAACCTTCCTCAACTGGCTTGTTCCCACCCTCAACATGGGTACTCCTTTTTAGTATGATTGGAAAGCTTCTCTTTGAGAACCTCCATCAGTTTTACTAGAAACCCTCAAACTGTACCTGCTGTCTAATGGACAGATTTAAACTAGTGCTTCTCATCTTTTAAAAACCTCAGGGCAAATGTTTATCCTTTAATAAGTATGCCTAGACAAAAATTATCCTGATTTATGGTGCTTCAAGATGACTTAGGGCAAATGAGGAAAGGATTTTTTTTTTTTTTTTTGTAAATAGAATTCTGATCTCAAGATTAATTAGCAGTAGGTTTTAAGAAAGACGACAGCAATGATGCCCGTTCAACTACATAAGCTTTATGTATAGGCTTTATATATAGGCATGTCAAAGCCCAGTGAAGCCTGGAATGGTATTCTAGGTATCTATAAAACTAACTTGCTATATTTTTTATTCTAATAAAAAGTAAACTCATTGAGTAAATGAAACCACCAAGATAGAAGATATCTATTAAGAATTCTATTTGTAGAAATTTCTTCAAAAAATAACCCTCCCCAAAAGAAAAAGAAACAAACCAAACATTTCTGTTATCAACAATTCTATGGTCTACTTAATTTCTTTCTCTACTTTTCACTTACTCTATTGGTAAAGTCCCCAAAATAACAGGTTCTAATTTTTCAAAAAAGCCAAGTTTGTAAATGCCTGGGAGTTACTTATCTGATAAAAGATCATCTTCCTTGTACAGAGACCTATACTCACTTTTACTCACCTGTTCTCATATTGAAATTTTGCCAGTATGTCTTTGGCTTTGGTGTGACTATTGAGTTGAATGGCCATGGACACCTTAGAGAGAAGTGGAGCATGGACCCTTATGACTCCTTCCGGCACGTCAGACTGCCAATGAGGAAAAATTCAGTACATTCTGTCAAACTAGGATGAATATCGCTTTAATGATTGCACTTTAAAGATGTGAAAATCAGTGGCATTATGAATTAGGAAAACATGTAAATATGACCAGTATTTAACCAGAATGAAACACTGCTTTCTTTTTAACAGGAGATTCACTAATGAGTAAACTTAACCTGGGATTTTACTTTTGTTACATACTTAAGGCACTTGCTATAGTCCCTTAAAATAATAAGACAAGTAACACTAGGTTATGACAAAATCTCGTTTCTATCAGTTCATTTTGTGCCCTAAATAAGCTTACTTCAAGCAGGAGTCTGTATTTCAGTATATTTTAAGAAGAGTCACCTTCTGAAAAATTTGAGAATCAATTAGAAAATACAGCTTTTTAAAACCCTTTTTCTTTAGTTAGTAACAATGATTGGCTGGCCCAAGTTGAATTCCAGATGGGGATTTAAAACTTGATCCCTCGGGGCGCCTGGGTGGCGCAGTCGGTTAAGCGTCCGACTTCAGCCAGGTCACGATCTCGCGGTCTGTGAGTTCGAGCCCCGCGTCAGGCTCTGGGCTGATGGCTCGGAGCCTGGAGCCTGTTTCCGATTCTGTGTCTCCCTCTCTCTCTGCCCCTACCCTGTTCATGCTCTGTCTCTCTCTGTCCCAAAAATAAATAAAAAACGTTGAAAAAAAAACAAACAAACAAACAAACAAACAAAAAAAAAACTTGATCCCTCAAAGTGTGCTGATAACACTCTGAAGAGCAGGTGTGGACTGCTGAGCATCTCTGGTTTCATATGACAAGACTGGCCTGGAGACCTACCTTGGAGCTCTGATTAAATGAAATAGTCAGAGAATGGCACTTAGGTCTAATTAACATCAACTGATGTTTTTTCAGGACTGGAAAATTTCTTTTGTTTCAAAATTTGGAATGTTTTAAAAATGAATTCTCCATCTAGATATGAACGGAAATAAATTTCTACCTGAGGATCTGGCTACTCCTTAGGCATTTTATCAATTTGAACATTCTCAAAAAATGGCATTGTTGATATAGAAAGTTTATGTTGAACTGACTCAATATATACCCTAGAAGGAATATATTATGGGTTGAATTGTGTCCCACAATAGATACGTTGAAGTCTTACCCCCCAGCAGCTGAGAATATAACCTTATATGGAAATAGGGTCACTGCAGATGTGATTAGCTAAGACAAGGTCATATGGAACAGAGTGGACGTATATCCACTATGGCTACCGTCCTTCTAAGAGGAGAAGAGACACAGACACACACACAGCGTGTAAAGATGGACACAGAGATCGGAGTGATACATCTACAAGCTAAGGAACACCAAGGATTGCTGGCATCACCAAAAGCTAGGAATGATGTCAGAAACAGGTCCTTCTCTCAAGGCCTTCAGAAGGACCAACGCAGATGACACCCTGATTTCAGAATTTTAGTCTCCAGAACTGTGAGAGAATACATTTCAATTGTTTTAAGCTGTTTAGTTTGTGGTGCTTTGTGACAACAGCACTAGGAAACTAATAGAAAATATTTTAAAATACAGTCAGTTCTTACGGTCCTTTTCTACTATTACCAGCAAGAACCAGGACAGCATGCCAGGGAATGGATGCTGAGAAAGTTGGACTTGGTGGGGGGAGGTGCAGAGTGTCCCCAGAGTCTTGGAGTCAAGACTATACTCCTAAAACCCTCTCTTGGTCATTTCATGCCCTTCCTCTCCCAGCTCCCCAGAAGCCTCTGTAAGATAAATTCCACATTCCTGACATTACTGAACCTGTGATCATAATCACATTTTCCCTATTAATATTTATAGTATTCATACTTGCGTACAGAATGCCCAGCCATACGTTTTGAGTCATAAGTTAGCAGATTCTCTTCCTATACTATTCCTTCATGTGCCACATGAAATGCTAAGTCTGAAGGATGTTTCATGATCAAATTAAAAAAAAAGATATGGTACGGGGAGGCGCCTGGGTGGCTCAGTCGGTTAAGCACCCGACTTCAGCTCAGGTCATCGTCTCACAGTCCGTGAGTTCGAGCCCCACGTTGGGCTCTGGGCTGACGGCTTGGAGCCTGGAGCCTGCTTCAGATTCTGCGTCTCCCTTTCTCTCTGCCCCTCCCCCATTCATGCTCTGTCTCTCTCTGTCTCAAAAATAAATAAACATTAAAAAATATTAAAAATAAATAAATAAAAATGATATGGTAAATATATCCAGAGAATATCATGTAGGGAGTTAATACTTAGAGAGGAAAGGAAATTACTTATTTTCTTACCATTCTTCTTGAAGAGGGTGATTTTTGTAGTACCTTTGAAGTCTTGGGGCTTATAACCTAAATAAAACACATTTAGTCCTCAGGATTAACATTAGGAAAACGAGCACATGCTGCTATTAGAAGTGTAAACTGTCACAGTCTTTATGGAAAATATTTGGGGAATATTTATCAAAGTATAAAATGACCCAACAATGTCACATCTGTAAGTTTATCCTACAAATATACTTCATTTGTGAGAAATAATGTCTATACAATTTTGTTCACTGATGCATAAATCTTAACAGCGAAAGGCTGGACATGATCTAACCTTTCACCAATACGAATTGCTTACATAAATTAAGTTACATCTACAGAATGTCATGCAAAAGAAGCAAAGAAGGCTTTGTGAACTGATATAGAATGAACACCATGATTTCTTAAGTTGGTATAGCAAAACAAAGGACAACATTTCATGTATATTACCGTTCATGCTAAAAGGGGGAAGAACACTATTGAGAATTCAGCTCAGCTATCCACAGTGTTGCTGCCTCAGCATCCATTTTGTTTGGCCAAGCAGCCTGCAGTGACCTTAAATGGACACTGGTCCCTTGTGTAAGCCTTTGCCCTAGATAACAGCCTATGGAGTCACAAGCAAATCATAGAGTGCTGTTATGACTTTCCCTGTAGCCCTTCTGATCAACAGTCTCCCCACCTCCCAAGGTTGTGCCCTTGTGTGAACCTTAGATAAGACCATAGTGGGGTTCGCAAAAATCCCACTCTTTTGGTTTGGATTGACCAAATTGGCCTTAGCCTGGGAACCCCAAAGCATTGCACCCATCGACTCTAACCAAGGAATGTGCCCCAGGTTCTGTGGCTCAGTCTACTTCTTGCCTTGACATGCACTTACAGCTCCTTGGGGGCATGCTTTGTACTTCCTCCAGAACCTCTGAGTAATAAACTTTTCTATTTCAATTTCTCTTATGGTTTGTTTTTGAGCTGTGATTCACCACCCAGTGCCTTTGTTCCACTTAACAAATGTTAATTTAACAACATCATAAGAAACATATATTTATATTTGCTTGCATGTGCATAGTGCTTCTTTGGAAGTATATACGCCTGCATATTCCTGGGCACAACCACCCTGTCATGGTGACATGATAGTAAGCTCATGGAAGCTCATGGAAGCTCATAGTAAACTCATGGAATAGACTTCAGTAGCCACACAAAACAAAGAATTCAAACTTTACGAAATTAGCTCAGCAGAAAAGTAACTAAACAAAGCAACAACAGCTACAACAAGAAGCAAGAAACCCTGGGGAGGAGGGGAGAATCTTATTTCCAGAGTTGCCACATTATAATATTTAAAATGTCCATTCTGCAACAAAAAAATTATGAGACAGACAAAAAACGTCAAGAAAATATGGCCCACAGACAGGAAAAAAGGAGTTCCAAAAGTTTCAAAAGAAACTCCTTTAGGAAACCTAGACAACAGACTTACTAGAAAGAGCCTTTAAATCAGATATTTTAAATATGTTCAAAGAACTAACAGAAACCATGTTTAAAGAACGAAAGGAACCACGAGAACCATATCTCACCAGATTGGGAATATCAAAAACAAACAGAAATTATAAATAAGGAATCAAATGGAAATTCTGGACTGAAAAGTCCAACTGAAATAAAATATCCACTAGAGGAGCTCAACAGCAGATTTAAGGATGCAGAAGTAAAAAATCAGTAAACCTGAAGATAAGTCCATTGACACTATCCATCTGTGGAACAGGAACTAAAAATGAAGAAAAATGAACAAAACCTAAGAAGAATTATAGGATAACATCCCCCATGAAGTGCAACCAACACATACATAATGAAGAGTCCCAGAAGAAGAAAAGGAGCAGAGAATATTTGAAATAATAATGGCTGAAAACTCCCCAAATTTGCTGATAGACATTCATCTATCAATTCAAAAAGCTCAACAAACTCCAAATTGGATAAATGCAAAGAGATCCACAGGAAAATACATCATCATCAAATTGCCAAAAGACAAAGAACCTTGAAAGCAGCAAGGGAAAAGCAGCTCAACACACACAAGAGATTTTCAGTAAGATTAACAGTGATTTCCCAGCAGAAATCACGAAAGCCAGAAGACAATGGGATAACACACTCAAAGTGCTGAAAGAAAAAAAAAAAAGCCGTCAAGCAGAATTTTCTCTGGCAAAACAATACTTAAAAATTAAGAAGAGGCCTTCTAGATGCCATCCCCCGAGAGCTGCCTGTGTTGCCCACCCATGGTCAACCCCTCCATGTTCTTTAATACTGATGTTGCAATGTTTTTCCTTTGAGCTGTTCCAAATTCAACAGAAAACTTTCATGCTCTGAGCACTGGGGAGAAAAGATCAGGTTACAAAGGTTCCAGCTTTCACAGATTATTTTGGGATTTATGTGCCAGTGTGGTGGCTTCCCGTGCCATAATGGCACTGTCAGCAAGTCTACCTATGGGGAGAAATTTGTTGATGAGAATTTTATCCTGAAGCACACTGGTCCTGGCATCCTGTCCATGGCAAATGCTGGACCCAACACAAACGGCTCCCAGTTTTTCACCCGCACCGTGAAGACTGAGTGGCAAGCATAACGTGGAAGAGGGCATGAACTCTGTGGAAGTCCCAGAGCACTGTGGGTCCAGGAATGGCAACACCAGCAAAAACATCACCACTGTTGACTATAGGCACATCTAATAAATCTGACTTATGTTTTGTCTGAACCACCAGACCATTCCTTCTGTAGCTCAGAAGAGCACCCCTTAACCCCATCTGCTTAAAATAGCCTATGATCGGGGCACCTGGGTGGCTTAGTCGGTTAAGCGTCCGACTTCAGCTCAGGTCACGATCTCACGGTCTGTGAGTTTGAGCCCCGCGTCGGGCTCTGGGCTGATGGCTCAGAGCCTGGAGCCTGCTTCCGATTCTGTGTCTCCCTCTCTCTCTGCCCCTCCCCCATTCATGCTCTGTCTCTCTCTGTCTCAAAAATAAATAAACATTTAAAAAAAAAATAGCCTATGATCTTTGTGCTCTTGACACAATTCTTTAGCTTCCATATTTTCCTTATCCCCCTCTAAGTCCAGCTGATTTACAAAGTTAAGTTTATGATTATTAAATAAAAACTAAACAATCAAAAAATGAAGAAGAAATTAAGACATTCAAAGATAAATAAAAGCATTCCTAGTAGTACTGCCCTGAAAGAAATGTTAAGATAATCAGTCCTTCAGGCTGAGATTAAGGAACACTAGATAGTAACTTGAATCCGTGTGAAGAAATAAAGAACACCAGTAAAGAAAACTAGGTAGGTAAATATAAAAGGAAGCATTAATGTATTTTTAAAAACTCCAATTTTTTCTATCTAATTTAAAAGAAAAGTGCATAAAGCAATAATTATAAATCTGTGTTGATGGGCACACAATTTGTAAACATGCAACTTGTGGCAAAAGCAGCATAATGTAGGAGATATGGAGGTCTCTAGGGAGAGTATTTATACACTATTGAATTGAAGGTGAAATTAATATGAACTAGATTGCTACAAATTAAAATGGTACTTGTAATTCCCAACGCAACCACTCAGGAGATAATTCAAAAATGTGTAGTAGAAGAAATAATTGTTTCTTTCAACAAAAATACATAGTAAAATAGTTAAAGTGGTATATTAGGAAACACTTATACACAAATGAAGGCAGTAATGGAGGAACTGTGGAACAAAAGTCATATAAAACATACAGAAAAAAAAACACAAAGAATTGAAAGGATAAATAGTTCTGCAACAGCTAGAGACTTCAATACCTCACTTTCAATAACAGAAGAACTAGGCAGAAGATCAGAAAGAAAACAGAAACCTTCATCTAGACATAACAGACATCTATAGAACACTAGCAACAGCAGAATCTGTTTTTCTAAAGTACACATAGAACATTTTTCAGGATAGACAATATGTTTTTCAGGCCATAAATCTCAATGAATTTAAAAATACCAAATTAATATCAAGTCTATTCTCCACCCACAATGGAATTAAATTAGAATTCAGTAACAGAAGGTAATCTAGGAAATTCACAAACGTGTGGAAACTATACCATACTCTTAAATAATGAATGGGTCAAAGGAAAATTAGAAAGTACTTTGAGATGGACAAAAATGGTACACAATATACCAAAACATATCGGATAGAACGAGAGTAGTTCTCAGAGGAATATTTATAGACGTAAATGTCTACACTGAAAAAGAAAGAGCTCAAGTCAATAATCTAACTTTCTATAGTAAGAAACTAAAGAAAAAGGACAACTAAACTCAAACAAGCTTAAGAAAATAAATAATAAAGATCAGAATTTTAATAAGGAATAGAGAATAGAAAAACAAGAAAATCAATGGAACAAAAGTTGACCCTTAAAAAAAAAATCAATAAAATGGACAACCCTTTAGCTAGACTGATGGTGTAAAAAAGAATGAAGATTCAAATTATTACTCCAGCATATAATCAGGGACATTACCACCAACTCTACAGAAATAAAAAGAATTATAAGGGAACATCATTAACAACTTAGATGCTAATAAATTATATGCCAACAAATTAGATAATGTGGATGAAATAGACAAAATCCTAGAAACACACAAACTCTCAATACTGGCTCAAGAAGAAATAGCAAATCTGAATAGAGTTATAGCAAGTAAAAAGATTGAGTCAGTACTCAAAAAAACTCCTACAAAGAAAAGTCCAGGACCAGATGTTTTCACTGGTAGGTTCTACTATAATACCAATCATTCATTCATAAACTCTTCTAAAAAACAGAAGGTGGGGGGGCGGGGGGGGGGGGGGCGCCTGGGTGGCTCACTTGGTTAAACGTCTGACTTCAGCTCAGGTCATGATCTCACAGCTTGTGAGTTAAAGCCCCACTATTGGGCTCTGTGCTGACAGCTCAGAGCCTGGAGCCTGCTTCGGATTCTGTGTCTCCCTCTCTCTGCCCCTCCCCTGCTATTGCTCTTTCTCTGTATCTGTCTGTCTCTCTCTCTTAAAAATAAATAAACATCATGGGGTGCGCCTGGCTGGCTCGGTTGGTTCAGCATCCAACTTCAGCTCAGGTCATGATCTGGTTCGTGAGTTCAAGCCCTGCATTGGGCTCTGTGCTGACAGCTCAGCGCCTGGAGCCTGCTTCAGATTCTCTGTCTCCCTCTCTCTCTGCCCTTCCCCTGCTTGTGCTCTGTCTCTTTCTCTCTCAAAAATAAACATTAAATTTTTTTAAATAAATATTTAAAAAAAATTTTTAAAATAGAAGATGGAGCACTTCCTAACTCATTCTAAAGGCTAGTATTTCCCTGATACCAAAGTCAGACAAAGACACGACAAGAAATTAAAACTATAGATCAAGATCCCTTATGAATGTTGATGTAAAAATCCTCAAGCAACCTGTCTAGTAGCATATTAAAAGGACTGTATACCTTGACCAAGTAGGATTTATCCCAAGAACGCAGGATTAGTTCAATAAATGAAAACCAGTAAGTGTAATACATCATATTAATAGAATGAAGAGAAAAAACCCAATGATCATCTCAACAGATGAAGAAGAAGCATTGGACAAAATCGAACACCTTTTGATGGTAAAAACACCCAACAAATTAAGAACAGAGTTTTCTTGAAGCCCATCCATGTTACCACAAATAGCAAGATTTTGAAGGCATCATGCTAAGTGAGATAAGTCAGACAGAGAAAGACAAATACTGTATGATCTCTCTTACATTTGGAATCTCTAGTTCATAGATACAGAGAATGGATTGGTAGTTGCTGAGGTGGGGAATGGGGTACAAGAAGGAGAAATGGGTGAACTGTTTTTGTTTTTGTTTTTTAAATTTACATAAATTGAATTTTAAAAATGTAAGAAAAAAAAAGAATGGAATTTTCTCAAACCAGTAAAGGCAATCTATGAAAAACCCACATACAACACCATACTTAATGATGAAAGACTGGGCTTTCCCCTTAAGATCAGAAACAAAACAATGATCTCTGCTCTTGCCTTCTTATTTAATATTCTACTGGAGTTCTAGCTGGGATAATTAAGCAAGAAAAATAAAAGGCACAAAGACTGAGAAGAAAGAAGGAAAATTATCTCTTTTCACAGATAATATGACCTTATATGTAGAAATCCTAAAGAATTAATACACATAAAACCAAACTTTTAGAGCCAGTAAATGAGTTTAGCAAAACTGCAGAATACAAGATCAATATACAAATATCAGTTGTATTTCCATACACAAACAATTAGCCATCCTAAAATGAAATTAAGAAAAACAATTCCAAGGACACCTCGGTGGCTCAGTTAAGTGTCCAACTTCGGCTCAGGTCATGATCTCGTGGTTTGTGGGTTCAAGCCCGGCGTTGGGCTCTATGCTGACAGCTCAGAGACTGGAGCCTGCTGCAGATTCTGTGTCTCCTTCTCTCTCTGACCCTCCCTGCTCATGCTCTGTCTCTCTCTCTCTCTCTCTCTCTCTCTCTCAAAAATAAATAAACATTAAAAACAGAAAAAGAAAACAATTCCATTTGCAATAGTACCAAAAAGAATAAAATACTTAGGAATAAATGTAATCCAGAAAGTGTAAGACTTATATATTGAAAACCATAAAACATTGTTAAAAGAAATTATAGAAAACCTAATAAATGGAAAGATAACCCATTTTCATGGGCTGGAAAATGTAATATTATTAAGATGGCAATATTTCCCAAATCTATCTACATATTCAATGAAATCTCTATCAAAATCCCAACTACTGTTGTTTTTTTCTTCCAGAAATGAGAAAACTGATCCTAAACCTGATATGGAAATTAGGGGACCCCAAATAACAAAAGTTATTTAAAAGAAAAAGTTGGAACTCTTAATTTTCAATTTCAAATCTTAAAACAAAGCTACAGTAATCAAAACAGTGTGTTGTTGGCATAAGGAGAGACATATAGATAAATGTAACAGAAGTAAGAGTCTGGAAATAACTACTACATCTATGGTCAATTTTCAACAATAGTGTCAAGACCATTTGTTGGGGGAAAGATTCATCTTTTTAACAAAAGATGCTGAGATACTGGATAGCTACATGCAAAAGAAAGAACTTGTATACTCCTACTTCATATTACATACTACAAATAACTCAAAATGGAAGAAAGATGTAAATGTAAGAACTAAAACTAGAAAATTCCTGGAAGAACACAAAGAGTTCAAATCTTCATGACCTTAGATTTGACAAAGGATTGTTTGATATGACAACAAAAACATGACCATCAAAAGAAATAGGAGATAAATTATACTTCATCATGACTAAAAACCTTTGTGCATCAAGGGACACAAACAAGAAACTGAGAAGACAACCCACGGAAGGGGAAATAATATTTTCCAATCATACATCTGATAAGGGACTTGTATCTAGAATATATGAAGAACCCCTACAACTTAATAGTAAAAGGACAACTGAATCAAAAATTGGGGAGGAAGCTAAATAGACATTTCTCCAAGGAAGATCCACAAATGGCCAACAGGCACATGAAAAGACGCTCAACATCATTAGTTTTCAGGGAAATGAAAATGAAAACCACAATGAGGTACCACTTTATATGCCACTAGGATGGCTAGAATAAAACTTTCTGATAATAAGTTTTTGTGAGGATATGGAAAAATCTAAATCCTCACACACTACTGGTGAAAATGTAAAAATGGGGCAGTTGCTTTGGAAAACAGTCTGGCAGTTCCTCAGATGACTCAACACAGAGTTGCTTTATTACCCAGCACACACCCAAGAGAAGTAAAAACATATGTCCACATACAAACTTATAAATGTTTGTAGCAGCATTATTCATAATAAGCCAACAGTATAATCAACCCAAGTGTCCATCAATAAATGAATGGATAAAAAGATATGTGGAAATCCATATAATGGAATACTGTTTGGCCATGGTTCATGGATGAGCCATGAAATATAATGCTAAAGAAAATATACCAGTCACAGAAGACCACATATTATATGACTTAATTCATTAAAAGTCCCAAATAGGGAACTCTATAGAGACAGAAAGTGGATAAGCTGTTGCTTAGGACTGGCAGGAGGAAATGGTAGAGGTGTGCCTAGGGCGATGATAGCCAAAGGGTATGGTATTTTTTTCCAGGTGATGAAATGTTCTAAGGTTGATTGCACTGATGATTTCACATATCTGTGAATATACTAAAAACTATTGAATTTTACACTTTAAATAAAAAACTGTATGATATGAGGATTGTATCTCAATACAGTTGTTTATTTGTTACACAAACTATGCTAAAGCAAAAATTCTTTGAAATGCAATGAAGATTAAAGACTAATCTTGAAGACTAAATATTCTTTTATTATCCAATCACTAGAGAAATCGTTCTCTATTTATTAGACATACTAGATACTGGAATGCCCTAATTCTAGTTGACACGGGACTAAAAGGTTGACTTTTATCTTTTGTGAGAACTATTTTAGACTTAAGTACTTAACAGAGTATTAAATAATCTTCCAGATAGACCTATTTCAAGAACTTAAACCAGAAGCACATATTTCAACAAAATGGAAAGACCACAGTACTCTGTTATGAACACCATTTCCATAATGTTTATGGTCACAAGACAGATATTTTGTGAGAATATTTTGGTTATAAATTACAAGCTACTTTGTGTTATGCTTTGAGGAATAAAAACCTGGGCAGTAACAACATTTGCGCCCTTAGTTTCTTGCCATTACCTCTCGTTCTATGGTCTTCCTCCTCAGCAGCTTTCTGACACTTGGGAGCTGCTTCTTTAACAGCATCGTAGCTTCGTTCATTCTTCTGACTTGCATGATTAGGAAAGATGGAACCTGGAGAAGAAACACTACTTGAATCGAAAGGAAAGTGTTTGGATTAAAACTCCCCGGTAGACTCCATCTTCAGTTATGGTAACTCCTCCTGGCCACTCAGTATCCTGGAAACAGACTGTGGCATTTGTCTTTACATTTTAGAGAAAATGAGAAGCACTCTTGTCTAAGAGGGGAAACATATTCAGGAACAGTCATGAAAGTATTTACAAAGATGCCACAGGCAGCCTGGGATGATCTTATATTTCCTCCTGTGACTAAGGGTATCGCTCGCTCGTGGAGTCTTTACATTTCCTGGGTGCTGGTGGACTTCCAAAGAAAACATCACAGTCATCACACCGTTACTCACCTTCCACAGAATCTTTTGGTATTTAAGCATTAGGCGGATGATGTGGGCTGCAGTGTTTGCTAACTGTAGTTCTTCATAATCAGAATGTTTGCTTCTACTGAAGAAAAGGTTTGGTGCCATTACAGTAGAAATGTTCCATACACTCATTCGGTTTTTTGATTCGTTGGCAATCACTTTATTGAAGAATGTCATGAGGGCCTAGCAAGAAACGGCAGTCACACTATTGTAGATTATCAAAAGGCACCACTAGGTGCTGTCATTCATTTCTATACCCGTTCATGGTGCCCTCTAGAAAACTGTCAGAACTACAGCATGGCTATATAGCATGGCTAAATGTGTAATGCTGTCTCCTTTATTACTTAAAAGTGCTAATGAGATATGTGAACTGTTCACTCAATTGTCTGCTTCATGAAAGTATTCCATTTCTATAGCGTTTATTATATTGGAGTCTCTATAAGTAAAAGTTTGCATTGTTTTATTTTCTTTATCCAAAATGAGGTTGACAAATATTAAAGTTATGTAGTAAAACCGGGAAGAGGAAACACTGCAATTCAAATAAACATGAAGTTTTGTTATGAAGGAAGAAAAGGAATCCTTAAAAACACCTTAATTAAAATAAAAATTAATGTTTATTTATTTTTGAGAGGCAGTGAGAGAGAATGAGCAGGGGAGGGGCAGAGAGAGAGGGAGACACAGAATCCGAAGCAGGCTTCAGGCTCTGAGCTGTCAGCACAGAGCCCGATGTGGGGCTCGAACCCATGAACTGTGAGATCATGACCTGAGCCCAAGCGAAGTTGGATGCTTAACCGACCGAGCCACCCGGAACCCCTAAAAACACCTTAATTTAAAGCATTGTGATTGAAAACTATTTACTGTTTCCTTGGGAAAGGAAAATCCATTTAAAAAAAAATGTGTATCTCATTAGTCAGTCCAAATGTAAACTCAATTGAAAAATTAAAAAATTTTACTTTCTGGGGGTCATTTTTCCATGCTTTTCAGTTTTCAAATCTTCAGCAGACCAAAGGGAAATGCTTACATGAAGTTGTTCTTGGCATTTAAAAAGAGAGAGAGAGGGAGAGAGAGAGAGAGGGGGAGATTTGAGAAAGCTTAAAGTTTGGCTAAGCCACCAAAGTACAGATACTTATCAGAACCTTCTGAAATTCACCAAGAGGGCTGAAATCTTTAAAAAAGAAAGAAAAGAGAATAAAAGATATTCTTTAGTTTTTCAAGTTTGAATCTGCTGTAGTATTCTTAATGAGAAAATGGGTAGCACATAATAGGAATTAATAGTTAACATTAATTTGAGGGTTTAATGTGAGCCAAGCATTATTCTTAATACTTCATATATATCACTGACTTTGTCATCATTACAAACCCTGTGAAGTGGGTACTATTATTAATTCTGTTTGACAGATGAGGAAGCTAATGAAAAAATTAAAGTAGCTTCACCCAGTGTGAATTAAGTAAGTGGCAAAGCCAGGATTTGACCTGAGGAAATCTAATTCTTGAGTCAGAGCTCTTGACCTCTACCACACCAGCTTCAATCCTAGATCCAGTCACACTGTAGAGTGGGAAAAAATTTGTGTATTTGTGTGTGTGTGTGTGTGTGTGTGTGTGCGCGCGTGTGTGTATGTGTAACCTCTTCACCAGTGCCATGATGTTTTTGAGGATCTTGTTAGAAAAGTATCGAATTACTTGTTTCTGAACAAAATATCTGATACCAGATGCATCCTTTTTTCCCTTTATATATAAAAGAACATTGTTGAACACAAACCCCAAAAACAAGCTAATAAATTTCCAGCTTTTGAAAAATTATTGAATTACATTAGACACAGACATTCTTATGTCATATCCAATTCCCATCCTTGGGCTGAGGATATGATATAATTGACATACATTATAATTGACCTAGATATTTTTATTAGGTAGGAGGAAAGGTCCTCACCAAATTGAAATGTCTGATAAGAGGCAGCAGAAAGAATCACCTTTGTTTTCAAGCGTTATGTTTACTGGCCTCAAAATTACGGGCTCTTTCCAGCTCATCTTAACTCAGTTTCATTTCAAAGATTCCAAACACCTGTTGTACTTATAACAAATTTCCCACTGCATACAGAATCATTACAAAATAACAAGAGGACCTTTTGATTTTTGCCAACATAAAGCAAAGAAATAAATCTGAAATAAAGCGAAGAATATTCGGGAGAATAATGCAGTATGATTCGATTAAATGTTCTATTATATATTAATGGAGAAATTATTTTTCTGAGTCTAATTTTCCTAATCTGTAAAATGAGGAGACCCTATCAGGTGATCTCCAAAATTCCAAGATCTTAGGATTCTTTAATTATTTTTGTAAACTTTAAGACCCAAACATTTTACAAATTTCATTTAAATCAGTGATTTCAAATTTCCTCCATGAGTACACTCCTTGGATCTTTTGCCACTAGATTGGAGTGAGCAGCTTATAGAGTTTTATATTCTGCAGCTTACAAAATGGTCTCATTTACTTCTAACATTACGTGCTTCTCCTCCTGCTAACCCTAGCCTGGTGCCAGGCACTAGACAGATACTCAGTACCTCTTAATGGATTGAATGAATAGAACTGAAATGTTCAAAGAAGATTCCAGGATTTACATTCGTTCCTGCCTTCCTCAGGAGAACACCAGTGGGAATGCGCAAAGACAATTATAGGTTGGCAGTGTGCTGAGCTGGCTTAGTCAGTTGTCATCTTGGGTTCCATTTTTCCATCTGAACCATTTTCTCTAAGAAGGGCCAATCACAGACCATGAGGTTGATACCACATACCTGAGCTGTGTCTCTGTTGGCATCGGGCAGGGCCATGACCATGAGGTGTAAAGCTTGAAACTGTACTTTGATGGGAGGCCCTCCTAACAAGAAAACAGAAATAACCACACATTTTGAACAACACTGAAGCATTCTGACAGCATTTCTTCCTAACATCTGGTGGCACAGGAGGGCTCCTGACAGCTTTCAGTGGTAAAGACTCAGGTTTTGTGCCCAAAAATGTAAATTTGTTAACCTGGACAAGAGCCTCAGTCTATCAACTCCTTTTTCACATCCCATGATGCCACTGTAGAGACAGGTGGCCAGTGAGAGCCTCAAAATAATTCTAGATTTGTATAACATTTCCCTTTTCAAAGTACTTCCAGTGGCCCTGCTTTACTTGTATGCTATAAACAGAAGGTTTAAAAGCTCAAGTCAACAGAAAGTAAATCTTGTTTCCACATGATGAGGCAGCAAAGTATAATTATTAGGAGCACAGATTCTAGAACCAGGTTCAAATCCTGCATCTACTACTTAGTTACTGAATGACCTTGGGCAGGCTATTTAAGCCCTCATTGCTACTATTTTACCATCTGTAAAATGGGAGTAGTCATACCTACCTCATTTGGTTGTTACAAAGACTAAATGAGTTAGTATGTATAGCGTTTGCATCAATGCCTGTACATAGTTACCTCTGTATGTGTCCGTTCTTTTTATTATGATTAATGACACTTATTCTAGATCTACAGTTGGATCTCCAGATTCTTGAGTATTTTATTCCTGGATAATGACAGAAGATGGCGCCAGAGGGCTGGCATTCATACTTGAGTATTCTCAAAGCTGGCTTTTTTCCCCCGTTTTAGGGAAAGAATTTTAGGGATTCCATCCACAACTGGATAATCCACAACCAGCTGTGCTGAAAATGTAGCGCATATCAGAGCATTCTAGGCTTTTCTTTGTCTCTCTGTATTCTCTTCACAATAGTCTCTTGGTGGGGAGTTCCTGAAGGGAAGCATTATGTTCTAGCATCCCTGGAGAGTTTTCAAGTTGAAGTAAAATCTATTTATATTCAGTGGATAAAAGGTAGTCAACTGCCTATAAGGCTACTTAGCTTTACAGCAGTGGAAACACTCTTGTGACAAGCTACTGGGTTACAGGAGATGGTGCGCATCCTAGTTAGCAGTAGATGACTAATGTATATAATCATGTAACGGACAAACAGTTGGGAACATTATTATAGGGCTGTATCATTCTCTTGGCATAATCCCCATGTGGATTTTTAGAAATTTATGTAAAACTTGTAAACAAGAATGACACAGGTTCAGGATGTTTTTGAAAATGGCCAATGTACACTGATGTGAGTTTACCTGATTAATAGGAACTATCAGGAGCATATCTCAGTATAAAGCACTGAGGGACACATAAGGCATTATTTTAATGCATAAACTGCAGGCTAATCTTCTCATGCAACCAAAAGTGTTCTTTGGCTGGCTGGGGGAGCAACAAATGCAGCTGCAGGTTCTGTATTTCTACTAATTTCAGAGCAATTATGAAAATACTTTTAAGACTAAAACTCTGTAAACTGGCAAATAATCTATTTTCATTTTATTTAGGTAACTTGCCCCTACACCATTTCGTGGTTAACCGTTTTGTAGTTAATTCATTTACTGCACCCTGGTTAGGATTATTTTCCCAGGAAGTTATTAACTTTTCATAAAAGCATCTAACGCTTGATGGATGAACTATTAGTCTTTTAATTTTGTGGACAATTTTGGGGCCGAGTTTGGGAAGAGAAAGCAATTACACTCAACGATTACATTCTCCAAACCCCATTTTAGAGAATAAAGAATGGCAGCTTAAACACACGTATCCACAATTTCTTCCTTCAGAAAATCTCGTTATAACTAGAGCTTACACTAAGGTAGCAAAAAGGCCATTTTCCCTGCTGGTAGGAGTCCAGAACTCTGGGCTTCCTGCGGGGTCGGCTGCTATCAAATCAATCTCTGCAACATAGTATTTTTCACTTTCAAAGTCATACAAAGAAACGTGGACTCCTCTGTGAACCTTTTCAGGATATTTTCCAGATTTTCTCCCTTCAATGAGGTGTACTGGCTGCGGTCAGATGGGGAACAACGATGCTACAGAAACTAGTGTATTTGTATACCTTTCTTAATAGGATTCTCTGACCAGATCTGGTATAATTTTATAATACCAAGAAGCCACAAACACAATAAAATCCTCTGTGGCACCACTTTGTTTTAACGAAATTATTTAGTATATACACGACAGATTAAAGTAAAGATAATACTTCTGCAGCCCATTTTCCAGGAGAGCAAACTATGCAAAAAATCCTATTTTGGGGGGCTTATAAACTGAAGGGAGGAACTCTTGCTTCTGTATGGCTGAGTAAGCTCCTTCCTGACCAACCCTCCTGAAGGGAACTATAAACGCTGGACAAAATGCAAAAAACAACTCCCTCAGGCAGTGGAGAATTAATAAAAGCAGGCAGATTTAGAAGACTGGACACCTGGAATTAGAGAACGGCACAGGGAGAGTTTCCCACTTCTCTAGCTTTTAGTCTGAGGTCAAGCTATAGTCAGTATTGCATGAGGTAGCTACAGCTCCAAAAGAAAACTCCAGTCTTTCTGTCCTCAACAGCTAAAAGACAGGATTCGAGATGCCTACAACCACTGGGAAATTATGGGCAAAGGCCCTGATTCTGGCATAAAGTCCTGGCTGACCTAAACCAAGAATGTATGGAGTAGCACAGGTAAGGATTAAATAACTAGACTGATGGTTGAGCTGCTTCCAAAAGACCACTGGCAATTTGAGTTCAATTTGGGTCGAAATAAATGGTTAGCTTAAATACAAACAAACAAACAAATGACAAAAACCATAAGAGAACTCCAAACCTCACTCTTTGGGGAAAATATGGAACACAGAGTCTCCGAAACACAATATTTACACTGTTCAGGATACAGTTTAAATTTACTTGACATGCAAGAGTGGTGCATTCTCAAGGGAAAAGACAATCAACAGAGACCAACCTTGAGATGACCCACATCTGTGGGATTAGCAGACAAGGATTCCGAAGCATCTACCATAACTATGTTCAGTGATGTGAAGGAAAGTATTCTGATAATGAATGAAAAGATAGGCCATCTCAGCAAATAAATAGAAAATACTTAGGGGCACCTGGGTGGCTCAATTGGTTGAGTATCTGACTTCGGCTCAGGTCATGATCTCACAGTTCGTGGGTTCAAGCCCTGAGGTGGGCTCTGTGCTGACAGCTCAGAGCCTGGAACCTGCTTTGGATTCTGTGTTTCCTTCTCTCTCTGCCCCTTCTTTACTCACTATCTGTATCTCTCTCCTTCAAAAATAAACAATAAAAAAAAGAAAGTAAATACTTAAAAAGGAGGCAAGAATATGACAAAAGAGGCAAAAATATACAATGAGGAAAAGATAATCTCTTCAACAAATGGTGCTGGGATAACTGGACGGTCACATAAAAAGAATGAAACTAGACCCCTGCCTTATACTATACACAAAAATGAACTCAAAATGGATTAAAGACCTAAATGTGAGACCTGAATCCATAAAAATTCTAGAAGAAAGCATAGGCAGTAATCTCTTAATATCAGCCATAGAAACACTTTTCTAGATCTATCTCCACAGGCAAGGGAAACAAGAGCAATATTAAACTATTGGGACCACACCAAAATAAAATACTTCTGCATAGTGAAGAAAATCATCAACAAAACAAAAAGGCAACCAACTGAATGGGAGAAGATATTTACAAATGGTATATATGATAAGGGGTTAGTATTCAAAATATATAAAGAACTTATATAACCCAACCCCCCAAAACCCCAAATAATCTGATTTAAAAAATGGGCAGAGAACCTGAATAGACATTTCCCTAAGAAAACATACAGACATAAAAATGGCCAACAGACACATGAAAAGATGCTCAACATCAGTAATCATCAGGGAAATGGAAGATCAAAACCACAATGCGATATCACCTACACCTGTCAGAATGACTAAAATAAAAAACACAAGAAATTACAAGTGTTAGCAAGGATGTGGAGGAAAAGGGACCCTCGTGCACTATTGGTGGGAATGCAAACTGGTACAGGCACTGTGGAAAACAGCATGAATGGTCCTAAAAAAATTGAAAAGGTAAATACCATATGATCCAATAATTCCAGTATTCAACTAATAAAAATAAAAACACTAATTCGAAAAGATATATGCACCCCTATGTTTATTGCAGCATTATTTACAACAGCCAAGACAGGGAAGCAACCCCAGCATCCGCTGATAGATGAATGGATAAAGAAGATGTGGTGTGAAAAATAAAATAGAGAAGATGTGATGTGTGCATGTATGTGTATATACACATTCGACGTATACCATGTGTGTATGTATATACATATATACATACAACGGAATATTATTCAGCCATAAAAAAACAAAATCTTGCCATTTGCAACAACATGCATGGATCTACAGGATATAATACTAAGTGAAATAAGTCAGAGAAAAAAAGGGTCACATAATTTTAATCACGTGCAATTTAAGAAACTAAACAAATGAACACAGAAAAAGAGAGACAAACAAAAAACCAGACTCTTAAATACAGAAAATAAACTGGTGGTTGCCAGAGGGGGGTGGGCAGGAAAGGGATGAAAAATATAAAGGGGATTAAGAGTACACTTATCATGATGAGTGCTGAAAAATGTATGGAATTATTGAATAATTACACTGTATACCTGAAACTAATACAACACTGTGTATTAACTATAATTCAGTTTTTAAAAAGTACCAACTAGAAACTCTAGAACTGACAAAACACAGTATCTGAAACACAAAAAGAATGAAGCTAACTAGCTCTTCTCTGTTTCTTTGAGAGTTTCTCTCATAAAACAAAACACTACCTCATACGAAGAAAAGAGATACTGGTCACAGATGGCATGTGAATTAAAGCTTAAGAAAAAAACCTGCCTTGCCTATCATATTCTCTTCTATGAAGACCCAAAGGATTATATTATGAATCTGGTTTAGTTAAAATTTTTACAGACTTAGAACCTATTAATATTTAGGACAAGTTTTGTCATAAAACTTAGAACCTGGCCATTATTTTCTTTCTGGTGGTTTTAAGGATTTTATAGTTCTGGTAAACCTGCAGAAAGCTGTAAACTGGCAGATATAGATATCATTTGTTAGGCTCACACAGTGTTTTCACATTTGAATCTGTGGCTGATATTTTCAAATTAACAGTTTCCCCATTAAAGTGTGGATTTTGGCTCTCACTCCCGCATGGTAACCATTATCTAGAGTTGAGCAGTGGCCAACCTCTTTATATGGGGTGTGTCCTTTCTGTTTGTCCCTGGTGTTTTCTGTCCATTTGGAATTGCCATTTATTTAAGGCTTGTACACAGTTAGGCTTGCGACCCCCGAGTTCCTCAGGTTAGCAGGCAAAGCCCCCATCATGTAGCCCCATTCTACTTTCCTAAATCTCTCTTTTGTCACATCTCTACAATAGTCAACCCTGAGGCTGAAACCATGCCAAATTATTCCCTCACTGCCAAATACAACACACACTTTCCAGTTTCCATGCTTTTATCCAAGTTCCTCACTTAAGGCCTAATCTAGGGGACTGTAATTTTCAAAAACACTATAGTGATATTGTAATTTTCAGAGACAAAACATCTTCTGTGTAGCCTATATTGTGTGTTACACATCATCAAACCCAGGACTTCAGGTTTAAAGAAGGGAGAGACCTTCTATATTTGGAAGGACTATTACACATGAGGCACAATTCTAGATGTCTTCATTCAATAACCATATCAACCCTGACAAGCAATTATTATACGTAATTTGTAGGTACAGCAATGAAGCTGAGAAAGGTTGATTACACGGCTAACAGATGGCTGAGCACGAATTCAAATCTCAAGAGCCTGACTTTCAACAATCTTCTCTTTTAACAATTACAAAACCCTCTAACTTTTATCTACCAAACTTAATATATAAATATGAAAAGAGATGATTGTCTACCACCGAACTCAATACTTCACTAAGCACTTCCAGGAAATAGCAAATCTGTACATTTACGACCACATGTGATTATGCATTTTTCTTCTGCTCTGTGGCACTTTATTGACCTGATATGTTAGTCCGTTCACACTTAACTTCTTCTACCTACTTTCCATTAGAGTGATGAAGGCAGGTATATATTCCACGGGGAAGAGAGAGGTGGGTAGTTCTCTGAAAAATGCTTTCAACATTACTGCAGCTTCTCTATGGCACATTCTGTCCCATTTAAATTTATCAGAATTAAACTTGGCATCCAGTTCTTCACGGTATTGCTGAAAATCAAGAAAAACAGTCAACATTCAAGGCGTTTTTTTTTTAACCACCTGACCCCCTTTTTCCCTTATAAAAACTGTCATTACATAAATTATTTTTGTAAACAGGTTGAAAAGCCAACATCTCCAAAGCCTTACTTTTTCAACATAATTAATGAACTGAAATAGCTATTTCTGAATGAATTCTTCTAAAACCTTTTAAGAATAATGTTAATATGGGGCACCTGGGTGGCTCAGTCGGTTAAGCACCCAACTTTGGCTCAGGTCATGATCTCATGGTTTGTGGTTTTGAGCCCTGCGTCAGGCTCTGTGCTAACAGCTCAGAGCCTGAAGTCTGCTTTGAATTCTGTGTGTGTGTCTCTCTCTCTCTTCCCTTCCTCCACTTGCTCGCTCTCTCTCTCCCAGAAATAAATGAACATTAAAAAAAAAAGAAAAGAATAAGGTTAATCTTGGGGCCCTTGGGTGGCTCAGTCGATGAAGCATCTGGCTCTTGATTTCAGCTCAGGTCATGATCTCATGGTTTGTGAGACAGAACCCCATGTCGGGCTCTGTGCTGACAGTATAGGGCCTGCTTGGGATTCTCTCTCTCCCTCTCTGTCCCTCCCCCATGCACCCATGTGTGCACGCACAGTCTCTCACTCTCTCTCTCTCTCTCTCTCAAGTTTTTTGTTTCTGTGGTTTTGGCAGAATATCACCTATCCCCACAGGATAAATGTACTGATTTGACAAAGCCTTCACTACCCTTTTTTTTGTCATAATCTCTTCTTTCTGCCACCCTTGTCATCTACTTCTAAATTAGAACAAGAATGTATGCCTCTCAACTAGTTCTCATGCAGAACAAAAAATATCCCAATAAAGGAACTCTGACCTCACTGCAACATGCAAATCAATGACATCATCCCGGAGCAGTTACAGTGAAGTTTTAAGCCATGTCTTCCACATGTTTGCACGCTTGCCCAATCCTTCATGAGGTTTGGAACACTGTGTAAGTACTTTAAAAAAATTACTAAGCCTCCCTAAGTTTTAGCTGGGTTATACATTTTTCTTATGATTCATTTGATTATCAGTGCCACCATTCTCCACGATTCTTTTTCAAAGCCAAACTCATATCCTACTAACCCCCTTGAACTACATACAGAGTTTGCCTATTAATACTAGGTAGTTGTGGTCAGTTCCCCAACTGACACTACTCCAAAGAGAGAATTTTGAAAACCCTCAGTTTCTTTGAGGCCTCTGCTTTATTTACTGAGTGCTTTGAGTCACACACAGTCAGAGTCAGTCTGCGCATCCGACCTTTCCCAACCAAGTTGCTGCACATTAACCAGTCCAGACACTAATGCTCTCATCATTCCCCGAGCCCGCAACACTGGGGACACTCTGGCAGGACACAGTCCTTACAGAGACAGACATGATTCCAAGCCACCCTCTAGCCCTTACTAATGACAGCAAAAGGAGATTTTTTTTCTTGTCCTTGAGAAGCTCTCAATCTAATAGGAATAATAGAGCAAATAAAGCAATGTTTTGCTGATAAATACACTCTGTAAAGCACTGAAGCATACATATAAAGGCTTTCCTAGAATAAAAGAAGTAGAGAATAGACTGGGCTCTGGTAAGAGGAGGATGCATGAGATCCATTCTCTGCCTCTGACCATCTTGTGGTCCAGTGAATGGGACTGTCTTGTGAGTTCATGATGTAACTCAGAGCACATACTAGATGCACTGCAGCCATGAAAGAGGAGAATCTAACTCTTCTCAGGCCAGCTCTCGAGTCTGAGGAGCTTGTCAGGGGAGGAAGAAACAGAAGGATACTCCAAGACAGCAGAAAGCGCTCTAGTGGTGGTTCACATGCAAGGAGACCCACTGTGTTTGGGGAACTCCAGTTAGTTCAGTGTTGCTGAAGCATCACGGGCAAGGAGGAGAGAGAGAGAGTTGAGGCTGGGGGGCAATCCAGAGCCGACCCTCAGGGGACTGAACTTTATTCCATGGGCCATGAGGCAACAAGGAACATGTCCGAGCAAGAGAACAACAAGGTGAGATTGATCTTTTCTGACAACCAGATGGGAAAGTGATTTGGAGGAGAATAGAGCTTGGTGCTGACTGGGGAATGGACTAGAAGCAAGGAGACTAACTACTGGGCCATGGCACCATTTCTGGAAAATGGGGGACTAACCTGGATAAGCAGCCAGAAGACAGAAAGGAGAGGTGGCACTGAAGAAATGCCTGAGAGAGAAAATTCTCAAGAATCAGTGATGGGTTATTCAGAGGAGACTTAACAGTCCAAGATGACTCTGACTGCGAGCCTGCGTCATGGGTAGAGGGAGGTGGTGTTAACAAGAAGGCCAGGGAAAGCAGCAAATGACTTCCATCCATTGCCTGGTGCCACTGCCACACAAAGCAAAGGGGAAACAGATTTCAAGGAGACAGGAAGCACCAGCGTGAACAGAATAATTCAAATTCATCTCCCACGTCCCTCTGCTGTAGGAAGCTGTCTGAAACGTAACGTGACTACCATTCTAACCTGTCAGCTGTTCCCTGCGGCTTAAGAGGCAACATGGCTCCAGAACCAAGAACAGGCTCTATGACCAGACTCTTTAGGTTTTCATCCCAGTTCTACAACTGACTAATTCTAAGGCCTGTGCCCCACATTTCTGTGTAATAGGGATATTGAAATGACTTCACAGATTAAATCAGATCATACAACGTAAAGCTCAGGGGAGAGGGCCCGCCACACAGTAAGCACTCAATAAATGCTGGCTGTTCATAACTCCCCCTTCCTCTTGGTCTGTAATAACCTTTAGTATTATTACTATGGGAAGCCCATGCATATGCAGTTATTTGGGTCATAGTATCTCTTCATCTTGTCTGGATGGCTAGTATAAAACAAAACTGAGAGAAAGAATGTCCTCTCTTCCTTCTGACTAAAGCAAACTGAGGGACATAGGGGCAGAGCTAACATTTCCACGGCGGTCCTAAACATGAAGCCATATAAACCAGGCGTTGGATTTAGTTTGCCAAAGACAGGAAGCATTTAAAGTTTAAAGAAGTCATGTTTTCTGTCCAGTGTTAATGAGAAAACTAGGCAAGGGTCAGATGCCACGTCCTTAAATCTGCTCTGAGCAAATATACAGCCTGCTTCCATTTCAAAGGCTGTTTTATGAAAATGTAAATGACCCACCTTCAGCTTCAAAAACCAGATCAGGAAGGGAAACTAGCAGACCAAGTAACATAATTATGAAACACTGAGAGCAGCTAGTCACAAAAAAAGAGAACCTCGCATGTCAAACAGTCTGCCTTCTTCCATAAAATGTATTCCCTAGAGTTTGGCTCAAATTTCTGTCATTTTTGGAAAAGAAAATCATTGGAAACACCAAAGCATTAAATTGGTTCCAAATGATCTGAGGCCTCAAATACAGAAATGGGCTCCACTGCTGTGTTCCCTGTGCGGTCAAAGCTAGCAGCTGCCCCCCAGGGCTGTGTCCCTGTTCGTCTCACCAGGCCCTGAAAGCACAAACCTGGGCTGGATTGTTCATAACGATACATTAGTGTTAGCATCATCCATTTGGCACAATTCGAGGATAATTATAATGGAGGGTTTTTTAACTGTCTTTCCCGAAGCGCATTCCTAGAAAAACTAGTCTAACAGATGAACTTACAAAAGTAGTTTAAAGTTGGAACAAAGGAGAGAAATAAAGACCCCTTTAATATATCAAGTTACAATGTCTTTCTAACTGCGATAGTCCCCTGTTTCTGTTCGCTGGCCCAGATTTCTTTCACATTGGTTTTCCTGGAGCTCAAACCATGAAAACATCTGGGTTACATTTTCAGACTAATAAGAGATGGAAGAAATAGGCTGAAACTACATAAACCCGATTAGGGGAGAAAAGGGACTTTTCCCTAAATGTGGTTCAGGAATGCATGTGCCTATAAGAACCCTCTTGAAGGGATTATTAGCCTCTGGCAAGCATTTTTCAGTCAAAGATCAGCTAAAGAAAAGAAACTTGTGCTATGGTGTTAAACTTCGTGCACACAACAGATGTTGTGTAAGGTTGACTCCTTTTGATTATTTTGAAAAAAGAATTTTAAATCATTTCCATTATGTTTTACACACACACACAGAGGCCAGGAAGAATGTGCAAATGCAGTTTCCCAATTATGGAGTGAAGTTTAGGGGAATGAATTCTAATTGTGTCTAGGAAATTTGTTTCCCTGACTTCCCTTGGGTTCTCTGACCCAACAGATACGACAACTTTCATTCTCTGATTCAGGGTACATATAACAACCATACCCATCAGAACCTGAGACAAAAAGCAGACTCAATTTAGGAATAATAAACCATGGGGTACCTGGGTGGCTCAGTTGGTTAAGAATCTGGCTCTTGATTTCAGCTCGGGTCGTGATCTCCCAGTTTGCAAGATTGAGCCCCTTGTCGGGCTCTGCGCTGACAGCACAGATCCTGCTTGGGACTCTCTCTCTTTCTCTATCTCTGTGTGCCCCTCCCCTGCTTGTGCGCTCTCTCTCTCTCTCTCTCTCTCTCTCTCAAAATAAATAAACATAAAAACAAAGAAAGAATAAATCTTGAGGAGTCATTAGGATTTTTCTTGCCTTTCAAATGACCTTGTGCCAGCACTTAGCAATCCCCATTCCCAGGGAGGTTACAACTCTCCAAAATGCCCTGATCCCTTCTGCCACTGGCAAAGCGTGGTGCACTGCTCAGATCTCCTTTGCAAAACGAATTACCTGCACAAAATAATGCAGGTGACTCCCAGCCAACCGACTCCCCCCACAGTTAACACCAGCTCTTCTGCCTCATCCCCTTCTTCACGGAAGCCCAGCAGTGGCCGAGTGCGGTGCAGAAGCTGGCATCTGGCCCCTCTGCCAGGTGGGGCAACAGGGAAGGACAGCATCAGCCCTGCATCTGGTCTGAGGCACTGCCTTCCCAGTCCTGCAGCAACTCTATGCCCAGAGAACCCTCTTCTACTCCTGACTCAGCCTATTTACTTTCAGTTTCAACGGACAAAAACAGCTCATCACACCTCTAAATAAAAACTCTGAGACTTCTGATACAAATAGGATTCCCCAAACCATGTACCAAAATGAAGTAATGCAGAGATGCTCTTCCACCTCTACACACTGCAACCAAGTTAATTTTTCCCTCATCCTGAGACTTTTTTACTCAAGGACGGACTGTTTAAAACTGCTCAGGTTCTCATGTCTACCAGCCAGGGAGTGATCTGAGAAGAGTGAGGCTCCTTCCTGCGATGCACCCCCACCACCAGAGACTAAGTGGAAGGTCTTACTGGAAATTTATAAGAAAAGCTTTTCAGTGCTTCTTTCCATTATGGTACCGTACAGTTTGCCACTATAGAGAAGCAATAAAGCAAAGCAAAAGGAATCATGTTACCTGGGTGGTTTCATGTGGAGAAATTAACATCACCTTAAATGGAACTGGGCTGAGTGACTATTCCGGTGGTGACCACCATTCCTACATATTCTTATAAGGACATTCATTAAAAGGAAAGCCAAAGAATGTTTCTCAGTTCAAAGCAACTGATAATGGCAACAGGGCTCACGTAACACTGGGTTGGTGAATTCCATGACTGAGAGGAACACAGCCAACTAAAATGTTTAACCCAGAAAACAATGCTGGGACATTTCAACTTTTCCAAACTAAAGAAAGATAAGCGGCAGTTTTTGATGGTGAATTGGTATGTTGTTTCGCTGTTGTTGGTTTTTTAGTGTTGTTGTTTTAATTTAAAAGGATATAAAACATTTAATCATAGGTATCCAGGAACACGAGGATCAAGTGGTCCTATCAACAACGACACAGCTACAACAACAACAGAGGACTTGCAACCTGGGGCCTGTGTGAACCAGGTCTAGCTGGCTTAGATCTCCAAACAGAAAGAGAGAAAACGTTCAGTACCTTGACTTTGGCGGTACATCCAGAAAGTCGAAAAATTCCTTCAGATTCCAGGCCTGATTCCTCAACTTTCTCAAAAAACTAGAAAGCAATGATATGTTATAAAAATAAATACCTCCATATAATTATAAACATCTGAAATAATAATGATGGTGACAACAATCAATAAATTACCATGCATATATACGTGACTGGTACTTGAATGTTTTGTTCAATGTTTACAACTGCCTCTGAAATCAACAGTAGCCTCCAATTTACAAATGAAGTGGAGACTGAGAACCTCCTGGGGCTTTCCCAAGACCACCTTCAAAAGTAATGGCTCTTGACCACTAAAGTAGGTGGCCACTTGCCCACTTTAAGATCTGACTACTCTATCTCTTTCTGCAGATGGACCAATAGGAAAGATTCTAAATTTGCTATTATCAGATGCAACCAGTTTAGCTGAGAGACTACAGGAATCCTAGAAATATGACCAAGGAGGTAGAAACTGTAAAGGTTTATACCTCTCATGAGTTCCCATGGCGATGATGATGATGATGCTGTTATAGTAATAATAATACCTAATGTTTATGGTGCACTTACTGTGTCAGATACCCCATTCTCAGAACTTTGCATCTATTAACTCATGTAATCCTCACACTGATCCTATAAGGCAGGTGCTAACCATACCCCCATCCAACTGCTGAGGAGACTGAGGCATGGAAAGGGTAAAGGACTTGCCCCTATTCACACAACACAGGAGGACCCAGAGTCTCTGGTATTTTCCCTTCAAGAAATAATGGTGCCTGGAACTAAGGTAGTTTTTGTAGGGTATGGAGAGAAATGGATATTTAGGCCAAAGAAATATGTCCATAAAAAAAGACTCTCCCATAGGAGTAGACGAATAATACCTCTAGCTGTCTTCAATGAGGAACTCCTGACCACAGGGGTAGTAATAGCTAACATTTATTGAGTTGCTAACATGGTATAAATCCAGATTGAGTTGAGCTAGCATTTATTGTGCAACTTCCATTTGCTAAGTTCTGTGCTAGGTTTTTGCATCTACACAATAATATAAATTCATGTGTTGAATCTTCTCAGTCTTAGATTTTTTACGTATTGTTTTCAAACTCTGTCCTTTACACAGAGGACAGAAGTCATAACTCTATTTCGAGGAAGGAAAGAAAATCTTAGTGTCACCATGGACTTCGGCTGTGGGTGTACGCTGTGCTCCCTCTGACCCTTCCTCCTTGCTGGCTGTGTGTTCAAGGGCAAGGTAGCTTATCCTTCTGTGCCTTGGTGGCCTCAGCAGTAGAAAACACAGTCCCCTCTGGCTGCTCGCTGCTGACTCCCCACGCTAGGATACGGATGGTACCCACGCAGGAGAGGTGCCCTACAGATGCCCCCGTGCACACTGGCATATCACCAGCACCCTTTACTCTCTCTCATCATCATCCCCCGTCTTCATCAGCAGCAATCAATCAATCAATCAATCAACCACCTGATGTCAGGAGTAGCTCAATCTGAGGCACTGGCAACAAAGTTCAGAGAGAACGCAATAAAGGGACATAGCATTGTTATGGTGAATAAGATAAGTGTTATGCTTCTTCAGTCAATTATTTTCCTATATTACTTAAAAACTCAATTTAAAATGCAACAAGATTTGTGTTTAGGGCTTGGAATTTTAAATGTGCCACTGGATGTCACTGTTGAATAAATGCACACTTGGGTAAACCCAAGTAAATTGTTGGCTATAAAACACATGACTTAAATCAGGTATTGAGCAATCATGGTCTCAGAGATATTGTCAGATGACAGTTCAGATAATATCATTTTTCAAAACTCCCTTCCACCAAACTTCTTCTTTGTCTAAATATACCCTATCTCCCTAGTGATACCTGAAAAACCACCAGAAAAGCTGATTTTTAGGCTTTATTAAGCTTTGTTTGGTGAATTCATTTAAATGATTACACATACATATTTAAAAACAGCCATCCTGTGAGATAGCTCAGCAAATACTTGTATAATTAGTCAATGTAATAGCTGATAATTAATGGTCACCTTATATTCTAGAGAGAATAATCAAATACTAACATATAACCCAGACAAGTAACCTTTAGAAACTACTGGAGAAAACATAACAGAAGGAAGCCATGTACAGAGTATCTGTGTCCATCACCTGATGGTTTAAGGTCAGACAGTGTCACAGGCTCCACAAGTTCACAGCAAGGCAAAGTGGCCCCAGTGCTGTGGGGATGTTATGGGGATGAATAAGCAAAGCTGAAAATCACCAAGGGCCTGAGGCTTCTCTTAAGCCTTTCGTGTCTTTAGTGTCTTTAGTGAGAACACTCATCAGCGGGTTTCCAGATACCAAGCTGCCAGCATGAGGCTCTATCCTTTTCCCATTCATTTACATTCCACTCACTTTTTGCAACACCAGGGGAACCTTCACCCCAGGATCCTTCTTTCGGTCATTGTCCAACAGGACTGTGAGCGGAACTCCAAAAATTCCAGTGTCTTCATTGTAAAATGGGCAAGAAAGAAAGAAAAAAGGATCAGAAAAGCGCTTATTCCAGTGTGCCAAAGAGTTAAAATCAGAAGAAACCTGTCTTAACTACCTCGTCCTTTTACTCTCTCAGTTTTGTTTCTTTTCAGTTGGATTCCAAAGGCATCAAAAAAGGCAGTCAGTTCAATCAGAGACAGATGGCGGATCTTCTTCATATCTTCAGAAGACAGGTCTCCTGCTTCAGTTAGACCGAATCTGGTTTTCTGGACAATAAATTTCTACAATACATATGGAGGATATTTATTTTTTTATGGCGAAGGAAAAGTATCATCCCTTCATTTAAATGTCACCTGGGCATCCTAAATCTGTATAGCAAAACATGCTACTTGTAAGAAATCTGTGAGGAGCAAGCTGTGTCATAGAAAGATTATGAATGGTTTTTAGAACATTTGCAGAACGCTCTTGTGCTACATTAGGAACAAAACAGTGGACTGAAGTGTACTACAACATCATCATCACAACCGTGAAAACTTGTTTCTTCGAAGAGACATCCTCTGTTGTCAACTGATGTCCCAGGCACCATGTGGAATGTACCTACCACGGGCACATGTGACCCAGGAATATAAGGCACAACAGCTAAGTGCTCCCAGAAGAGCTTTTGATGTATCTTTTTGGGGGTGGGGGACCATCAGTCCTTTCATCAGATACAACCTGTTTTCTTCTACAAACTCTAAAAGACGAACGAATCTCCCCACTGAATCTCACTGCACATGCCTGCTGAGACAGCAGTTACTCTACCTTGAAAATCAAATGGAGAGGACTCCAAATATTCCTAAAAAGGGAAAGTACATAGAAAGTGCCAAATAATCCTCCTATAAGTTTTGAGACAATGATATTGCTATATTCTCTATTTCCACAATAGGAAACAAAATACAGCAAAATGAAAACAAAAAGTCTTTGACAATCCAAAAATACTTGTGAAGACTAACAAGTAAGACCTTTTAAAGGAGAGATTGTTCTCCTATAATAACCACAAGTATGCTTTGTTCTCAAAAAACCTGCTATTGAAACAAATGCTAAAGTAGAAAAATCCCAGTTATTTCAATTACAAATCTTTGTACCTTCTCCATAGGGGCTCCCTCAATTAGAGCTTTCTTGAGGTTTTTAAACCAGCCACTCATTCATTCATTCGTTCACTCAGTCAACAACTGTTCTGTGGAACCTCAAGTATTTTAAAATTAAAACAATAAAATGCAGAATGTGGTTTGGGGCAACCTTGTCCTATAAAAGCTGAGCTGTTTTACCTTCTTTCTGAGACCAAGGCCCCACATAACGGTAATATACAGCAACAACAATAGAGACAAGAACTGCAATTATTCATGGAGTAATTACCACTTGCTAAATCCCACGCAAAGTTCTTCATCAGAGACTGACCTGCACCCCAGATGACCCAAATCTCAGAAGGCGACAGACAGCTTGGATGAGGGAACTGGGGACCAGCATCCTCTCTTGGATGACTCTCCCTAAAGATTGGGAGGGATGCCCCTGAAACCAGAGTCCCACTGGATTTCCTTTTTGCCCCGGAATACTCTTATGCCCTACCAACATGGAAACTGCTTAGGGACCAGGAGGGGCTTTGGAGTTTGACACACAGAGGTTTAAATCCTGTTTCTACCTCCTATTTGTTGACGGGCTTTGGATATATTTCTTAACTTCTTTGGGCCTCAGTTTTCTTTTTTTCTTTTTTAATGTTTTTTTCATTTTTGAGAGACAGTGTGAGCAGGGGAGGGGCAGAGAGAGGGAGACACAGAATCTGAAGCAGGCTCCAGGCTCTGAGCTGTCAGCACAGAGCTCGACACAGGGCTTGAACTCATGGACTGTGAGATCATGACCTGAGCTGAAGTCAGACACTTAATCATCCCATGGGCCACCCAGGACCCCATGGGCCTCAGTTTTCTCAGCTGTAAAATGGGAGCAGTCACAGGGTGATTACAAGAGGATACCTAATGCAGCATCAAGCTGGTAGAAGGCACTCAGTGAGTCTTACAGTTCTTGCTCTGCCCTCCTGCTCCCCTCCATCATGGGGAGGTTGTCTGGGAACGGTCTAGGCTACCTAGGCAAAGACTCTGCCAGTTTTTATATGACCCATTCCTTTAGCCATGAAACTGCCTGAGCCCTGCTCATCATGCCTCCAGCTCTGATCAGCATAGAATATTCAGGGCTCTACATCATGAATGCTTCACAAATGCATTTATCGAGTAGCCAATAGATCAATGCAACATATTTCTTATAGTGGGCTTTTAAGATAGAATATCCTGGAGATATATATACATACATACTGAGGCTTTCAGGATAATGAAGTCTATAGCTCTACTTGCCTATTCCATAATAATAATATAAACTCTTGAGTCTATATTTGATGAATTTTTAGTACCTGTCCCATTAAGTGCTCACTTCTTATTGTAATGACTGTGACTTTGCAGTACCCCCTTCTGATATGTGGCTTCTAGAGGCACAACTAGGTATACAGTTAGAATCTGCACTAATCTATAAGTAAAGTAAGGATATAAAGTGCATGAAAGCACACAAGCCAGGAAATCCTATTTCTTCTATAAAACAGTATTCAAGCGTATACCCTCACAACTCTTCCTCAACCCAGTCCTGTTAGGCAGGCTGTGCACTGCACAATAAATGGTGCCCTGGTGTTATGCAACACCGATGCCTGACCTTTCCTCTACACACAGATGCAAGTTTTGTTTTGTTTTGTTTTAAATACTAGTTTGTCCCATGGAAAAGTTACAGGAAGTTACTGGAATAATCATGAAAGGCTTTACATACAGTTAAGGCGAAGTCCTCTTTCTTAAATTCGGACTTCTTAAATTTGTTTCTTTTTGGAATTTCTGTAACCATTTCTGAATAAGATACTTCGAAGGACAGCTCTTCAGTTTCTGGTGGAATGTTCTTTTCCAGATAAACATCATCTAAAAAAAAGATGCATAATATTTTATAAGTCACTTAATCAATTACAATCATTTCCTGTAAAGTAAGTACAAAATATTTATAAGTTAACTTATAGGCATGTCAGAATGTTTACATCCAAGAAAGCATCAGACTCACTCAGAGGATTTCAGTTAAAGGATAATGTGGGGTCATCAGATTTCCATATGAATGAATTTCTATAATCATTATCCAAACAAACTTTCTATTTCGTCTGATGTTTTTAATCTTACTTTTTACATCTCATGAGAGGCACTAGAGGATTACTAGAGGAAAGCCCACAAATGAGGTAGATCTATGTTACCATGATATTACAGTTAAGTCCACCTAAACCCAATGGTGCCGCTACTGGGGAAGCAGAAGCTTAAGGCAGAAGGAGGAAGGGCAGAGACCCCACTACACTTCCTGCCTAAATTCATTTCTCTTATTGTTTTTCCCAAACTATGGGATTTTTGTCTCCTAAGATGTGTTCAAATTAAATTTGGACTTCACTGCTAGGTTTGTTCTGGTAAATTAATCCAAATTCTTAGGATTTGATTTGGTTACCTGACCTTGTGTGCTGTTTATTAAGAAACAGCCCAATGGGTATAATGTCCCACATAAATATTTTCCTTGAGGTAGTTTGGAATGTAAGACAATAGATTCCTTGACCAAAAACAAGTGAATCCAGAAATCATCTGAGTACCCTAAACTCTAATTTCTGACTAAGATTTTGGCTTGCCATTTTTTTTTTCATTGCTTGGAAAAATTGTTCATATGCAATGAAAGACCAATTTGATTACAAAAAAGAGAACTCATCTTTTCTACCCTCTTCTATAGACAGTGACCAAAGGACAACCAAATAGAACAAAAGGAACAACAATGAAAAGAAATAAGAGAAGACCTAAAGAATCTTATATTAAAACCTAAATGGGAAAATTTGCAAATCAACAGTTTGTAAAGTTCTGAACTGAAATACTGATTAGTATTAGTATTTTTGATTAAAAATACAATAAACAGATGCAGTAAAAACTTAGGAAATGGCAAAGGGGGAGTTTTGATGTTCACTCCTCATACAGAGGCTTGCATTTAAAGTGGAAGAAGATGAACTGTTAAATAATACTCTAACTTCTTATAGCTCTATACATAGATTTTTTTTGGAGGGTGGTGATTACAGTGCTCCAAACCAACAAACCACCCCCGGTAGACTTTTATCTCTTAGAGGTGTAATTTGAACTGAATAACAAACATCAGAACATTTTCATCACCCCAACTCATTTGAATTTAGAAGTTAATGCTGAAAGTATGAAGCTCTGTTGTACATAAGAAGAGGCACATATTTAGGGAAAGGTTCAAGGACTCACCAGAGTAGGGTCTTGAAGGAGCCTACTTCCTATAAGGAGGATTTCGGATTCCATACTGAGCCCCTGGAGCATGCCCAATGCTCAAGTGGAAGAGGCCCAGTTAAAAGCTAAGCCTGTAACCTCGTATGTTATAAGCTTCTCTGGTGCTGCTTACACTTGAGCATAAGTAGAGATTTCTGGAAGTGTCCTACTTCCTGGACCACTTGTAACTATTAAGCAGATCCAGATTACTTGTGAAAGAGACCTCAAATCAAAGACACTACCCAAGTGAGTACTTTCTAAATGATGTGATGGTGGTGAAGGAGAAAAAGATTCTGCTTCCAATTTGGCTCAATTAATTTTGTCTGGTGTGACAGAATGGGGTGTTTGGAGCTGGCAGGGAGTGAGTGCTAGAGTGACAGAATCAAAATGGGAAGAAAAACACACACTCTGCCTTGACAACGTTACTGGTAACTGTGCTGAGTGCCAGAACAAAAGCAAGAAGACACAGCTTAAGTTCAATAGAGAAGGAGGTGTTGCTCACCACTCACTGCATTCTGAACTGACTGTCCAGGGTCTGGAGATCCATTGGAATGAACTGGTAGAGCTGGAATGGTCTCAAGTATAGACTGTGAAACAAGGGAAGATGAACACAAGACATTATATCATATAAGTACGGGCTGCCTCACATGTCAATCTGATTTATGTTCTGAAGTTTACAAAAGTTCTTTTCACACCAAGCAATTCTTGATTCCATACAGGGCCTGCACCTGATTTTCTGCTCCTTTGTTCAATCCAGAGCCATACAGCTCACACAGGCTTCTCAAAGGAGAACTGTGTCAAGGTCAAAATACCTGTGTCTTCTTAGCTCTGGAGAATTTGCTGTTCATACGCTTCCTAAGATGTAGAAATTACAATGCTTGATGTCACACAGTTTGACAATTACAGTATTTGTTATTTTTGGTGCAGTAGCCACACATTTTAGGCTTAAATTCCAGGTGATGGGGGCACCTAGACAGCTCAGTCAGTTAAGCATCTGAATTAGGCTTAGGTCATGATCTTACAGTTCATAAGTTCGAGCCCTGCATTGGGCTCCACACTGACAGCGTGGCAGTGTGGAGCCTGCCTGGGATTCTCTCTCTCCCCTTCTCTCTCTCTGCCCCTTCCCCACTTGTATGCATTCTCTCTCTCTTTCTCTCTCTCTCTCTCTCTCTCTTTCTCAAAATAAATAAATAAACTTAAAAAAAGAATTCCAGGTGATGACGTAGCTACATGGCTAATGGAAAGGACCCTAGGGCCACACTCCTGGAATTCTAATCCAGGCTCCCCCACTTGTTGTGCGACCTTGAGCAAGTCACTTGTGTTCTCTGTTGGTAGAATATTCAAAGAGTTATTATGAATTTCACATGACTTGTCCTGTATAAATTATATCAAATAATATCTGATACACACTGAGCACCATATGGGGGTTGGCTACTGTTGATGATTAACATATTAATTCCTTCATGACGAAATAAAGAGTGATAATAACTACCAAAAGCCTAAGTATGCTCTTCTAGTCCAGCTTCTAACTTGCTAGTTTCTTCACTGAGATCCTGCCAAAGCATTGCCCTCCCCTGCAATATTGTCAGAAGTTGAGTATCTTTGTAAAGCAAGTCAATTGCTCAAGTCTGGAAGGGTACTCGTAAAAAAAAATTATACACAAATCTATCATTTCTGCCAATATAGATTTGAATGTGGGAGTTATTATCTATGAATGTGTGTGACGATGAAAATCTGCTATTCAATCAGCAATCTTTTCAGTATAAAGTCTGTTCATTTTTTCCACAGAGCCTGATGTTATTTCTTTTATTCTCATATTTATTTAGCAATTACTGAACACCTGCTTCGTGAAAGATCCTTTATCATGTGCTACAAATTACACAAGGAAAGTCTCAATTTTTGAGCCTTGTGTGTTCTTTTTCCTATTTTATTTCAAAGGAGATTACACACTTGTCATTGTGTAAAAATCATGTAAAGACATGGCCAATTATTAAAACATGGACGCCCAATTACTGGAACTGGTAGGAGAATGAAAAGACATAAAAAGGTCTAAAGCCACACAATTTACTGCCAATCAGATTTCTGGTGGCTCTAAAAACCAATCTGTACACTAAAATCCTTAAAATGATATGGACCACTTTTCAGTGGTCTTCTGGAGTTTTCCAAAAAAGAAATGCTTTCTCAAACTTTTAAATGACTCACCTATGGTAGACAACAGTCTTGAAAATGGAGAGGCATTTATTTACAGTCTGAAACTGATGGTTTGGGATGTTTAGACCCTACTAGATGCCAATTTCTTAATCTGTGAAGTGGAGAAGTGTCCACCTGCTGAGTTGGTTTACTTGGCCTATAGCCAACCTACTGGACTGAAGGCATGCATGCCCTTTGTAATGTAAACTATTCTGAAACTATCTTGGGGGAGGCAGAAGTTTAAACTGTGATCCCTGCTCTTGAGCTATTCATAACGAGGAGTAGAGAGTAACATTTATGGAACATTATTGAAAAACGGTCAACCCGCTGTTAAGAGCTAATTTCTTCTACAACACAACTGTGTGTTTACTGGAGGGTAATGGATAAGGAAGAGGTGCAGCCTGGAAGGGTTTCACCCAGAGGTGGGTAAACTGGAACTGGAATTCAAAGCTTGATGGGGAGGACTTACAGAGCCAGAGGAGGCTGGCACAGGCATTCAGACCCGAAATAAAGTTAGAAAGTTCAGGTATGGAAATACCTGAAACATTTCAGCTACCAACCAGGAGAGACTGGTTTACGAGGAGTTGAGGCAAGGTATTATAAAAACCTGAGAAATAAATTAGTCAAGACAGTCAACTCCAATTATGGAAGGCTCAGAAAGCCAGGCAGAGGAGCTGAGACTC